>NW_007256161.1:105755-115351 GCF_000164805.1 Carlito syrichta | reverse complement strand
GTCATAGATGGCTCTCATTACTTTGGGGGATGTTCTTTTGATGCTTAGGTGTGTGAGAATATTTGTCAAGAAGAGATATTGAATCCAACCCCCCCCCCGCTTTACCTAAACTAACAGATAAAACCCCTGTCCTCTTTCTCCTAGTTGCTCAGCCTTGGAGCATTAGCCTGCTGAGTCGCACTGGTGCTAATAATCCACTACTTCCTAAAATGGCCTCAATGTCATGGTCTTTCTGTTTTCCTGCAACAATTCCATGATTTTGGAAGACTGAGGAGGGAAAATTACCTTGAACCCAAGACTTCAAGACCAGCTGAGGCAACATAGTGAGATCCTGTCTCTGAAAAAATAACAAAAATTAGCTGGGCATGGTGGCACACACCTGTACTTCCTGCTACTCTGGAGGGTGAGACTGAAGGATTGCCTGAATCCAAGAGGTTGAGGCTGCAGTGAATCATGATCATGCTACTGTACTTCAGCCTGGGTGACAGAGTGAGACCCTGACTCAAAAAAAAAAAAAAAGAAAAGAAAAGCATACAAATTACTCAGTTAGCCCAAATAAAGGCAGAAAAGGAAAAAATAAAATAAATGCATTTAGGTCTTTGATCTATTTAGAGTTAATTTTTTTTTTTTTGAGTTGGAGTCTCACTCTGTCACCCAGACCAGAGTGCAGTGGCCACTCGCAGCCACCACAGCCTTGACCTGCTGGGCTCCAGCAATCCTTCCGCCTCAGCCTTCCAAGTAGCTGGAACTACAGGTGCGTGCTACCATGGCCGGCTATTTTTTTGATTTATTATAGAGATGAGGTCTCTCCAAGTTGCCCAGGTGGGTCTCGAACCCGCAGGTTCAGGCAATCCACTCACCTCGGCCTCCCAAAGCACTTGGATTACAGAACCCGGACTAGAGTTAATTTTTATATGGTGATAGGTAAGGGTCCTGTTTCAATCTTCTGCATGTGATCAGCCAGTTTCTCATAAGCAGACCTTGAACAATTATCACAATACTGATGTGGCAGAAAGGGGGGCTGGTAACAGTTAAAGGCATTTTCTTTTGAAAGGCAAGTTGCAAGCTTTAAAGACCCGCCAGGCACCAGGCAGGTTTTGTTTAAGAAAGGCCAAGTGGCCAGAGACTGGCCATTTCATGGAAATGCAAAAGAGTAACTAATTCACAGACTTATCCAAAGCCCCTCTTCTGAAGTTGATGGTTTACAACCCTGCAGTTCCTGAAAACCATTTGTACTTTGAAAAATCTAATTCTGCTGAGTACAACCTTGTAAGATTCCAAAGGAAATATGTAATCGTTCAACACAATCCCCCTCTCTTACCTAAACGAAGGTATAAGACCCCGCTTCTCCTGTTCTGCGGGGCTCGATTTGGACACATTAGCCCCTCAAAGTCTGCAGGGCCGGCCAGCATAATAAAGTGCCACTTCCTATAGTAGTCTCAGTGTCAGGATCTCTCTGTCTTCCTGCTACAATACTATAAGAAAGATATTGGCAGTAGTGGAAAATTGCCAGGGGAGGGGGAATAGGATTGGCAGTTGAGGAAAACTACTAAGGGAGGGAGGGGCACACCTCATCAACAAGAGTACCTGCATAATCAATGTTTGTATACCTACCCCTGAATTGTACCCCACATCTTTAAAATTAAAAAAATTAAAATAAAAAGAAGAAAGAAAGTTTGCAAGAGTTACACTCATGACAGTGCAATCAGGCAACTAACAAATATAACACATGAGAACAATAATGGCAGCCCACAACCAAGTATAAAAATGTGGTAAGGTCGGGAGCAGTAGTTCATGTCTGTGATCCTAGCACCTTGGGAGGTGGAGGCAGGAGCATTGCTTGAAGCTAAGAGTTTGAGACCAGCCTGGGCAACATAGCAAGACTTTGTCTCCACCAAAAATAAAAATAAAAAATGAATGTGGTAAATGAATAAATAAATAAATAAATACAGAGCAGGTAAAACAAATGAAAAACAATGAGCAAGATGTAATTTTAATCTGATCATATCAATAATTATATTAAATATAAATGATCCAGACAAACCAATTAAAAGTTAGTCTGTCAGATTGGATTTAAAAAGCAATAGCAAACTATATACTGGCCACAAGAAATCAATTTTAAGTGTAAAGATATTATTAGGTTAAAAGTAAAATGATAAAAAGAAAATATATACCATGTAGATACCATTAGAGGAAATCTAGAAATGTTATATTAATATTAAAGTTTAATTAGAAAAATAAGTATTACCAAGAATAAAGAGGGATACTACATTAAGAGAAGGGGGTCAAATTACCTAAGGCATAATAATTCTAAATGTATATGAACTTTCAAAATACATGTAAAAAAAACTGATGAAACTGACAAAAGAAACAAAACCTCAACTATAGTGGAAGACTTCGCCATTCCTTTTTAAATACTTTATGTGACAGAAAATCTTAGTAAAGATATAGAATGTCTGAAAAACACTATAAATGTCTTCCATCGAATTGACTTTTATATAATGCATTTTTATTCAACAATAGAAAAATGTGCATTCTTTTTACGTGTACATGGAACAGTCTCCGAAATAGACAACAATCTGAGATATAAAACAGCCCCAATAAAGTTTAAAACAATTAAAATCACACAAAGTATGATCCCTATTCATAATGGAATTAAACTAGAAATCAAGATCAGAGAAATATCTGGAAAATCCTCAAATATTTGGAAAGCAAACCATAACTCTAAAAAATTCATAGTACATATATATGCAATATTTAGGAGTGAATTTAACACTGAATGCTTATATTGGAAAAAAGAAAGTTTTAAATCAATAATCCCAGCTTTCATCTTTAGAAACTAGAAGAATAATGTAAACTCAAAGCAAGTATAAGAAAAGAAATAATAAAGATCAATTATAAACAACCAGTCAGACAAACAGAAAAAGATAAAAAAGAGAAAAGTTACTAATATCAAGAATGAGTGGTAATATCACTTTGGATTCTACAGATATAAAGTCTAATAACATTAAGAAAAGCACTGTGCCAATAGATTAACAACTGAGATTATATGGACAAGTTCATTGAAATTCCCAAACTACCATCACTATCTCAAGAAGAAATAGGCAACTGTCCTACACTGTTGACTATGAAGATGGTAAAAGAGACCATGAGCCAAAAGGTGCAGGTGGTCTCTAGAAGTTTGAAAAAAGCAAGGAAATGGATTCTCCTCCTAAGGCTCCAGAAGAAAGCAATCCTCTGACAGACTGACTTTGACAAGTGAAACTGATTATTGAACTTCTGGCCTCCATAACTGTAAAAAAGAATACATTAGTGTTGTTTTAATCCATCAATTAGCGATTTTTTTTTTACAACAGTAGTAGAAAACTAAAACATACTTACATCTTAATATTTATTTTGATTATTATTACAGTCTGTTTGATCCATTGTCCCTAACACACATAACAATGCCTGGCATGTGGAAGAATTTCTTTTCTTTTTTTTTTTTTTTTGAGTTGGAGTCTCACTCTGTCGCCCAGACTGGAGTGCCGTGGCACGCTCCCAGTCACCGCAGCCTGGACCAGCTGAGTTCAGGTGATCCTTCCGCCTCAGCCTTCCAAGTAGCTGGAACTACAGACGCGCACTACCACGCCTGGCTAATTTTTTGATTTATTGTAGAGATGGGGGTCTCACCAAGTTGCCCGGGCATGTCTCGAACCCGTGGGCTCAGGAAATCCACTCACCTCAGCCTCCCAAAGCACGGGATTACAGGCTGAGCCACCGAGCCCGACTGTGGAAGAATTTCAATAGCCATTTATTAAATACATTGACAGATAAATGAATTTAGTTAATAATTATTAAAATGCTAGAAATATACCAATGAAAAATGAGGCAAAGCTACTGACTTCTAAGAACATTTTTGAGAAGTGAAATAAAATGATCAGGATTCCAGTTCTAAAATATTACTGACCCCAGAATAGTCAGACTTCTTATAGGGCTATTGCAATGATGTAAGTTACAAGTGATAGTGCCATACATCAGATGGTAGCAGAGAAAGTAGTGAGAAAGGGTTAAGAAATAATTGATAGAATTTACAGATAAATTTGATACAAGGTATACAAGAAAAGGAGGGGTCAAGAATAATGTTGAGTTGTTTTTCCCCAAATGTCACAAGCATGAATGCTCAAATCTTTTCATGTGCCTGTAACCCAGGAGGAAAAACAAGAGCAACCTCTTTTGGGGAGAACAACAGAAAGCCATTTCGCATGTCAGAAGCATGATGGGAAATTTGTTTCAATGTAGCCAGCACCAGAATCAAATTGTGTTTCCCACAAATAGGGAGTAGCTCACTTGTTGCTTTTCTTTGATGTTGCTCCTTCCTCAAGATTAGAGTCAGTTGAGCTACTCATTCTGCTGCAGAATATATTTCCTGATTATTTCTGTCCTTGCTTAGGATACCTGATACAGCCAGAGCCATTTCCAGGAAGCACAGTGAGATAGAAGATTAATTGGCATTGGTGGCAAACATATTTGAGGTAGATTTCTGCCTACCCTGCCATTTCCCTTTTCTGTGAACTTGAGTAAATATTATTTTTTCTGGTTTGTTTTAATATCTTAAGTTAATACCACCCTTTATGATGCTATATACAATAGATATATGAAAGGGGACCCCCCAAAAAATAAGGGAATTATCTTTTGGAAGGCAGATCCCTTGTAGCACAGGCTTCCCCCACTAGGTAAGTGTTCTAGGAACCTACTGGCATCAGTGTATCAAACAGCATTGTTGTGAGAGGCTATTTGGCTTCAGTTAATTTTTTTTCTTTTTTTTTTTCTTTTTGAGATTCTTTCAACATGTTTGCCCATTTCATGATGGTTGATTTACAAGCACATCTGCCCACACCTTGCTGAGTGTTCAGAAGAATAAACATGTAAGAATAAATACACAATACTTTATAAATAAATTCTGGGTATTTTGGGGTCCCTCTTGTATTTCCTTCCTTTCACAGAGTAGATGGCAAATGCATCATTATTATTATTCTATCATCTCTCATTCCATTCAACTATCTTTTCAACTCCAAGGATTTCTACATGCTGAATCTGATATTGGATGTTTCTCCTGTTTCTATAAGGGCTGTTGTTTTCCTCCTAACTCTGGTTGTGGTTCTTCCTAATCCCTTAGTTGAGTCCACCTGCATATTCCATGAAGAGAGATATTTTATCTACAATGATAATTTTATTCTTTATCAGCATTCTTCCTACTTTTTGATATACTGATTAACTTTGTTCAGCAATCAAACAGTTCTTGCTTCTGTAAGGGTTAACAATGAGACAACAACAGAAAAACCCATCAAATATGTTTTTGAAGGAAACATAAGGTGATTCACCTGCAAACATGGATGAATTTTAGACATTACTTTAATAAATGACTTTTCACAAACTGCTGGCAATTATTTCCTTATTTTATTCTAGAACCATTAAAATTAGCATTTCCTAACAAAGCCACCCATAAAAAGCCCTTCCATCTCCTTTTTAGGGCTTTTTTTTCCCCAAATTTACTTATCTCCAGTTTTAGTCTGTCCAACGCTACCTAGGACATCTAACTTACCTGAAAAGGAACTTGCCTTGATGCTCACAGGTATCTATGCTCACTCCAATTAATTAAGGAATTGACCCTTAAAAAAATCTATCAGAGCCAGACAATGTTGCGCTCAGCACTGACCACAGCACTTGAGATGTGTTCTGATCAGTATACAAGATGTGTTCTGATCACTATCCTGAGCATTTTACCAGTCATATTACAGATTAAGATCAAGTGATGCTTATTCAGCATGACCATCTGTCTTTGGCTTACATGAAGCTGGTTTTATGCTGAAATCTTATGTTCTTTATTAAAATTATTATTCTTAACTAATGTTAAGTAAGTTCTCTCCAATCCCAAGCTTGTGAAACATTTTTTTTTTTGGAAACCTAATTATGTTTACATTTAGCCTGAGTAGAGTGAGGGCTTGCATTCCATATCGATAATGTCACAACACTTAATGGAGTCTGTTCTCAGCACCAAGGTCTCATCCAAGCTGGAATGTCTTTTTGTCCTTTTCTTCAATTTTGAAATAAAAAAGATGGAGAAAATTAATTAAAAGTGGTTTTAGATGCCAGAAGAGAAGAAGAAAGAGAGAAAATTAGTTGAGAAAAATAAAGAAGAGGTAAGAGAGTGGTTCTCTGATAATAAAATAATTCTCAGAAAAAAGGTTAAAGCTATCTTCTGTGAAATGTGACTATATTACAAGCAAGAAACATTCTCACAGTTTCATCTGAGAAACAAAAAACTCCAATATTATATGTTTGGTTTGCTGAAAACTCCAAAGTCCTGACCTCAGAACTGAGCCTTGCAGGAACAATGCCGGCACAATAAATTCTGAAGATGAAGAATTTTGCAGTGATGAGTTATGCCATGAAGCAGTTAAGAACTGGGTTCACTTTACTGGGACTGAGTTTAGACTGAGAAATATCAGGACCCTTGGCGGCTACTTTTCTTGGGGTGAGGGTGAGGGATGCAAAAAAGAAAACTGAAGTTGGCTATTTGTGAGTGATAAACAGCAAGCCCCTCCCTGAATTATTAAGGTACCAAGAGGTTCTAATTCTGTTTATCAGCATGAGCATATCTCCCAGCTTTGTTTCCCTAGCAAATTTTGGCAAGATTAAAGACGCTTTACCTGGAAATCCCCCACACCCCAAAATGACTGCAGCTTGCATAATCGTGGGCCAAGTTGAGACAGCTCAAACACACACACACATAACACACACCACACTAAAGCTGCTGAGAAAGGAATGGTAGAAATCGAATTGGGATAGGGAAAGTACAGAGAAATCTTGAGTCACACCATACATTTATCCAGAACTGTATCTTCTACTGTCTTTGTTCATTTATAAAAACCCCTACTTTCATGCCTCACAAAAAGAAGCTTGATGCAGGGAAAGAAGTCACAAAAATAAGAGAGACTCTCTTTTATACTTTTTCATAATTAACAATGTCCTCGAGTCCTCGAGTTGAACATAACAGTAAGTGCTACCCAGATTATTAGTCTGTCCAGACAGGTCCATGCTAAACCAGTAAGACAGGTGCTGTATCCCAGGTACTAAATCTCAAGATCATGACCCTTCAGAGTTATCAAATAGAAGTGTTCTTGGATGTTTGTGGAAAGGAAACACACTCCTTCCGCTCTTTCTAATACTGTAAAATATATCAGTTTACATTCACAGTTGCAAGAAAGTACTTCAAAACTTACCTGTTTGTCAGCCATGACATAATTGTTACTTGCTACATGACTTAACTGACTGGTCCTACTACTACAATAGTTGTGGCTCTTCTAGGCAGTTAGAGCACTTTCAATGACACAATTATAGAGCTGTAAACTTTTCCTATTTTTCTCTGCCTGCTAGAAACATTAGTGAGTAAGAACTTGTGCTCAGAAACCAGACTGCCTGAGTGTGAATTCGTTCTGCCACGTCCTGGCCTTCTGAATTTAGTAAAGTTATGTAAACTTCTATGCCTTAGTTTCCTCATTCCCAAAATGATGATATTAATTGTGTCTATCTCTTAGGGTTATTGTAAGGATAAAATGAATTATCTATATAAATTCTTGTACTTTACTGAATTTGTTTATCAGTTCTACAGGTTTTTGGCAAAATCTTTAGGTTTTTCTATATATAAGATCATGTCATCTACAAAGAGGGGGACTTTGACTTCCTCTTTTCCAGTATGGATGCTTTTATTTCTTTAGCTTGTATAATTGTTCTGGCTAGAACATCCAGAACATGTTAAATAAGAATGGTGAAACTGAATATCCTTGTCTTGTTCTAGTTTTAGAGAAAAGACTTTCAGCTTTTCCAAATTAAGTTTCTTAACTTTCCTAAATGCAACATAAGTTCTAAATTCAAGCCTTAAGTTTAATGAACTGTAAGAACAACTTTAACTTTGGTTCATTCTTGTATATCTCTCTTTTCCCAGGTTATGACACTAACCCCAAATTCTGCACAATGCCATTGCATCAGGAGTGAACGGGAAGTATGCCTTGACCACTGGTCTCACAGGTTTTCAGAAATATTCATCTCTGTAATGCTACTGTAACATGTTAGAAAGAGGAAAGAAATCTTTTTTTTCCTTTTTTTGAGTTGGAGTCTCACTCTGTCACCCAGACTGGAGTGCAGTGGCCGCTCCGGCCACTGCAGCCTTGACCTGCTGGGCTCCGGCGATCCTTCTGCCTCAGCCTTTCAAGTAGCTGGAACTACAGGCATGCGCTACCATGCCCGGCTAATTTTTTTATTTGTAGTAGAGATGAGGTCTCACCAAGTTGCCCAGGAGGGTCTCGAACCCGCGGGCTCAGGCAATCCATTCACCTCGGCCTCCCAAAGCGCTGGGATTACAGGCTGAGTCACCGAGCACGGCGGAAAGGTCATTTTTGATCCCTATGACCAGGTGCATTACATGGCCATTTCTCATTTATCCTGAAGTCAGTATGACAAAAAGCGAGGTACCTATTTCCTCTTTTATAAGACTTTCGCATCTGTTTCCCTTTTTCTCCTTTTGCTTTCCCTCTGGGTGCATCTTTCTTTGGTCTTGAAAAAGTACTATATGTTTCCTCAAGATATTTACTCTGTGGCAGATGATATCCTAATTTTGCA
This sequence comes from Carlito syrichta, assembly GCF_000164805.1. Classification (NCBI taxonomy): domain Eukaryota; kingdom Metazoa; phylum Chordata; class Mammalia; order Primates; family Tarsiidae; genus Carlito; species Carlito syrichta. The sequence goes on along the minus strand of NW_007256161.1, from coordinate 106,690 downwards.
GTAAAAGGTTTATTTTCTGTCCTGTTTCAGGCTCTCCTGAGGCTGCTCTTCAGAGATGCAACAAATATATTTGAATAGAAGCAAGAAATAGACTGGGAGGAAATACTGAAGAAAATAAGTTAACATCTCAAACTGTTATCAAATCACATGCTCAGAGGAAGGGATTCCAGGAAAACAGGCCAGAACCTTTCCAGTGGATACTCCTTAATTACCCTTTGTTTATCACTCCATTACATGGCAGAAAACAAAAGACTTCCTGAGGTCAGGGCAGAAGCTGAGTGTCTCACTTCCAAGGAGATGGAGCAATGACCAGGTCTTTGAGGTTCTCCTCGCTGGACAGTGAAAGGCAGTGGCAGCTTCTGGGATGGGGCTCTTTCACAGCAGTCTGTGAGGCAGTGTGTCACTTAGCAAGCATGCCCTTGCTTTTCATTAGTCAAAAGTCTAGGGTATTACACTTCAAGTGACCAGCTTTGCTAGTAAATATACACAGTCACTGCTCAAGATTGTTGAGTCAAGTCTGTGTCTGATGTCCATTGTCTCAAGGACCCAGAAACACCATCACTGAACAAGGGGTGAAACTGGATTTTATTTACCCCCTCGGATAAGGGATAGGGGATATTTTCTTTTAAGTTCTCAAATCCAGAATGATAGTCCTCCTCTGAGGATAATGGGTGCTATTCTCCCATTATCTACTGTTGTTGAAAAGGACAACATCAACAACTCCAAGTAAACTTCTGGTATCTCTCTTCCTAAATAAAACATTTTTTAATTTTTTTAATTATTATTTTTATTATAACGATGTGGAGTGCAATTCAGGGTTAGGTACACAAACATTCATTATGCAGTTACCCTTGTTGATGAGGTATGCCCCTCTTTCCCCTAGCAGTTTCCCTCAACTGCCAATCCCACCTCCCCTCCCCTGACAGTTTCCCATT
>NW_007256161.1:105343-105735 GCF_000164805.1 Carlito syrichta | reverse complement strand
AAAAAAAAAAAAAAAAAAAGAAAGTAGATTTTAATGAACTAAGCTGTGAAATATAAAACGTAAGTCAGCCACTTATTTTTTTTAAATAACATGAATAATGAGCCAACATGAGATATAAAATAGAATCAGAGGTCCAGTGTGGTGGCTCACACCGGTAATCCTGTGGCAGAGAGGGGCTAAAAACAGTTAAAAATGTTTCCTTTTTAAAAATCAACCTGCAAGCTCCAAACCTGCTAGACATGAGACATGAGAAAACTAAATAGCCACAAGCTGCTTTCCTGAAAATGCAAGATAGTAATTTGTTCTTTGAAAATCTGGTTTTGCTAAATAGAACCTTGCAAATTCCAAAGAAAAATATATAGCCATACAACCAACCCCCCCCCCCCCCTTAC
>NW_007256161.1:102459-105323 GCF_000164805.1 Carlito syrichta | reverse complement strand
CACATATGGTACTCTGTTCTTTGTTTCTGTGATAGATCACTGAGTATGATCGACTCCAAATTCATCCAAGTTGCTACAAAGTCCATATATTTGTCCTTCTTTATGGCTACATAATATTCCATTGTGTATATGTACCACATTTTCTTTATCCAGTCCAGCTTCGATGGGCAACATGGTTGGTTCTATGTTTTTACTATTGTGAACAGAGCTGCAACAAACATTCGTATGCAGGTATCTTTTTTGTAGAATGATTTGAGTTACTCTGGGTATATTCCCAATAGGGGAATTGCTGGATCATATGGAATGTCAATTTCTAGTTCTTTCAGAAATTACCACACTGTCTTCCAAAGAGGTTGCACTAATTTGCATTTCCACCAGCAGTGTAGAAGAGTTCCTTTTTCTCCACATCCTCGCCAGTATCTGTTGTTTGTCTTATCAGTGATGGCCCTTCTTACTGGGGTTAGGTGGAATCTCAATGTGGTTTTGATTTGCATTTCTCTGATGATGTATGAGGCAGAGCACTTTTTCATGTGTTTGTTGACTGCTCATATATCTTCTTCTGAGAAGTGCCTATTCATGTCTTTTTCCCACTTTTTAAAGGGGCTGTTTGTTTTTTTCCTTTTGGCGCGTTTGAGTTCCTTGTAGATCCTAGATGTTAGGCCTTTGTCAGATATACAGTTGGCAAATATTTTTTCCCATTCTGTGGGCCGTCTCCTTGTTCTCTTGATGGTTTATTTTACTTTGCAGAAGTTCATTAGTTTGATGAGGTCCCACTTGTCTATCTTATTTCTTAAGGTATTGGCCTTTAGGGTTCTGAATAGGAATTGGTTACCAGTTCCAATGAAAACATTTTTTAATCAGCTGATTTTAACACACTGTGGGAAACCCCTTCATTCAGGCTTCTTACTATAAGAAATGAAGGACTTCATTAGGGCTTCTTACTCACCTAACCCTTGTTGGGTATTAATTAAGGGCCAGATACTATGCTAAATGATTTATAAGATTATTTTATTTAATTGAAAAAACCCTAGGAGATAAATACTGTTATTATTCTCTTTCACAATGAGAAGGCGGAGACTTCGAGAGCTTAAGGAATTTATCTTAATTTAGCTAGCAAGTGATCACATTGGAATTTAAACTCAGATCCACATAAATCCAATCCATGCTCTTATTCATTAACTAGATGGGAAGCTCTTAAATCTCAATAGGTAATGTGATGTAATTAATGAAATTTTAAAGCAGGAGTAAAATAACACTTTTTTGTGTGAGAAAGCAAGATTTATTGAGAGGACAGAAAAGCTCCCACAGTGGGAGGGGACCTAAGAGGGCTGCCCAAGATAACATATCTTGTTCTGCTCTGGCTCTACCTTCCTTTCTGCAGCAAGTGAGTGGGCATGGGCTGGGAGTGCCTGTGGAGCTGGTATTACCACATATCTCATTATTCAGTCACTTAAAAAAAAAGTAGCTTTTCACAGTTTGCAAACTGGTTCAGAAAGACAGGCAGATTTCTACCAGCAAAAGCAGCCTTCTATCCTCTGATTTGATCGGACTGGAAGAAGACCCAGGATTCACACTAGTAAGTATTCCCTTTCCTAGAGGGGCCCACAGTGAGATTACCTTCCCCTTCCCCCAAGAGGCAGAAAGGAATATGAATATGCCTGAGAGATGTCTGGATGGTCTAAAGGTCTTTTTCTCCTGTAGTATGCAAGAAGTCTTGTTCTGAGTTTTTGCTTTTGTTCTTGTTCTCTGAGTGTCTCTCTGTGTCTCTGTTTCTCTCTCTCTGCCTCTCTCTCTTTCTGTCCATTTATATGGTGTGTGGGGGTGTGTGTGTGTGCGTGTGTCCTCATCATTCTCCATTGTTCTCTCCTCTCTGCCTTTGTCTTCCTTGTTTTACAGTTCATAAGGTCCTGCTTTAAGCACACGGTTCAGGGATATTTGCTCAAATTTAAAAAGTCTTAGAAAGAATCCATCCCAGGGAATCCAAGGCTTAATTACTCTTGTTAATATGAAGGAGGTGCAGAGACACCCAGAGATCAAAGTGCAACTACTTTGGGTCAGCCAGAGCTCAATTAGAAATAGACATTGTGTGTCAGAGTCTAGGTCTCCAATGGGCGCAGATCTGGGTCAGACTCCCGGTTAGTCACTAACATGCGTGAAACAAGTTAATCATAGCCTACCTCAGGTCCCACATTTTTAATCTGTAAATTGGAGAGGCAAGCTAGACAATCCCTAAGGTAATTTCCCATCAAAGTCAGAATCTTCTAAAGACTGTACAAGAACTCATCTGCCTACAAACTCGCTGGAGCTTGGGCTCATATCAGGCTACAGTTTTACCAGAACTAGGCAAGATGCTACTGTTCTCATTGTGCTCCACTGTGACCTTTATCTGTATCTATTTTTGCCTTAAGTTATGTATGTGAATCAGATTCTGTGCCTATGTCCTCTACTAGACACTGAGCACTTGAGAAATGGACTTTATTAGTCTTTGAATCTCTTAATATACAGTACCTGGCATATGCAGGATGCTTAAAAATTGTTTTTCATGCCTTTTTAGTTAAGGAATTTCACAAGTAAATGACAATAATTGCTTCATCCTTTGGGTTTCTATACCACATTACAAAAAATTGCACTGAAACTGGATCACATTTTGTGCTAGAGTTATATCTATTGTTTTTCAAAATCTCTTCAGGATAAGAAAGCTGATTTATTTGTCTCTGATTTTCCATTTTCTACCACAGTACTGAAGAATATACTCAATAAAAGTTTGTTTAAAAAGTAAATAGTAAGCCGGGCTCGGTGGCTCAGCCTGTAATCCCGCGCCTTTGGGAGGCTGAAGTAAGTGGATTGCCTGAGCCCACGGGTTC
>NW_007256161.1:85009-102310 GCF_000164805.1 Carlito syrichta | reverse complement strand
AAAAAAAAAAAAGTAAAAAGTAAATAGTAGACAGAGTGTGGTAGTGCATGCTTGAAGTCCCAGCTACTCGGAGGGCTGAAGCAGGAGAACTACTTGAGCTCAGGAGTTTTTTAAGTCCAACCTGGGCAACATAGTGAGACCTTATTTAACAACAATGAAAAAAGTAAGTATTGGGGAAAAAATACACAATATTTCTCCTTGGTAGAACCTATCCAACTTTTTGGAGCCTGAGAAGCTAGGGTAGTGATGGGGTGGAGGCATTTAGAAGTCAGAAAAACAACCATTTATCACCGTATGAAAGCACTGATAAGATCATCCTACAGCCTAATAAATATCAGCTCTGCATACATAGAGCCCTTGGCCTGCTAATCTTTCTTAGCACATTTTCCCTGAGTGATTGAACATATTTTTTCTGGTTTTGACTGTTATCTATATACTGATTAGTCTCTGACCAAAATCTTCAATCCAGAGAGGTTACTGTAATTCAGGACAGTGTAACCAGTTTAATTGTGGTAAAGATATTGGTTCTAACTTAATTAGAATCAAGTTTGTTGTAAAAGTGAGTATTTTCAATCAACCTGGGTATGGAAACAATTCAAGTTAGTGTGTTACTCAAGGACTTCTTTCAGGGTCATGCCAGAAACTCTCTCTGACTGTGAGGCTGATAGGCAGAGTATTCAAGTCATACTGGAAGATTAAGATGGAAATTCAATTTCTTAGAGCTACAGAGGTGAGCCAGAGAGGCAAAGAAGAAAAGGCAAGGCAGTCAATACCTCTAATTCTGGCACACTCAAAAAGCAGGGAGAAAGTCATGTGTGAAGGAGATAAAGATGGTGATGGAGATTCATCTCCTCCCCCCCCAAAAAGATATTGGTTCTAGAATGAAATTGTCATAGAACCATGGACAAGTTTCATCTCTAATTCATCATATGTAAAATATGGATATAATAACACTTCATATGGTTGTTGTAAGTATTACATTCAATGACACATGTAAAATACTTGGAAGAAAATACAAAGTATGCACTTTAACCACTATATTAATTTCAAACTCAATATATAAAAACTGAATTAATCATTTTTTTCCACCCCTAAACCTGCACCACACCCTGTGATCCTCCTCAAAGATACACAAACCTCCATAAGACCCTCATCTCACCCCATTCTCCACAAACAAACATCATCTAATAGAATATATTGGAGATTCTGGGAGTGAAGCAAAATTTGGGCGAATGGGGAGGGAAAGTGAGTAGCTCCAAATCTTTGAGGAATGTCCTATATTTAAGAAATGGGTACCATGGGTACATCTTCTGAGGTTCAAGCTCTTTTTTTTTCGGCAAGACAGTGTGTGATCCCACCTTGCTTCTCTTTCTCTGACTCCTCTTCAACCATTTGCCTCATGTGTGTTTCCCATCATTCCTGTGATTATCCATGAATATCCCACCATTTCAGATCAGTAGCTGCAGGACCACTAATTCCTTAGGATTTGGTTGCGCAGAATGGAAAGCACATCAAAGGCACAACTTCTTACCATCCTTGAGGACCTTACAGAGGAGGAGCTGACAAAGTTCAAGTTCCAACTGACGGACATAACTCTTGCTAAGGGATACAACCACATACCTCGGGGTGTTCTGCAACAAGCATCTCCAGTGAGACTTGCTGACCTACTGATCCAGTACTATGGGGAAGAATACTCCAAGACTGTAACCCAGGAGGTCCTAAAGGCCATAAATCAACGCAACCTAGCAGAGAAGCTCTGTCGGATAGCGGAAAAACGTAAGTCTAGACCTAACCCACCCTGTTTCCTAGCATGACTCAAGATTTTCCCTAAAATCTTCACAGCGTAATTAATTAAGAACAGACACTGACAACATAATATATAAAAGGAACTGCATTTCATGGTGCTTTAATTTTTTTCCAAGCTGAAATTCTCACAACATAAAATTAACCATTTGAAAGAAGACAATGTAGTGGCTTTTAGTGCACTTAGAGTGTCATGGTTACTGACTCTCTCTGATTCCAAAAAATTTCTATCACCTCAAAGTTAAGACCTTTAGCCATTAAGCAGTTTTTCCTCATTTCTCACTCTCACACACCCTGGGGAGCAAACAATCTATGTTGTGTGCATATGTATTAATATTCTCTGGATTTCATGTGAATGCAATCATACAATACATGACCTTTTATGTCTGGTTTCTTTCATTTAGCATTATGTTTTTGAGGTTCATAGCATGTATCAGTACTTTATTCCTTTTTATGACTGAATAATATTCTTTCGTATGTATTTACCATTATATGTTTGTCCATCCAACTGTTGATGGACACATGAGTTGTTTCTATCTTTTAGCTATCATGAATAGTGCTATTATGAACACAGATATACAAGTACTTGTTTGAGTACCTGTCTTTAGTACTTCTGTGTACTCCTAGGAGTGGAATTTTTGAGTCATATGGTCAACTATATGGTTGACCTTTTGAGGAAATGTCAAACTGTTTTTCACAGTGTCTATACTTCTCACATTCCTTCTAGCAATGTAGTAGGTTTCTATTTCTTCACATCCTCTCCAGAACTTGCTACCTTCCATTTATTTAATTATAGATATCCTTGTGAGTGTGAAGTGAGTCCTCATTGAGGTTTTGACTTGCATTTCTTTAATGCTGAATCATTTTGATAATCTTTACATGTGTTTGACAGCCATTTGTATGTCTTCTTTGAAGAAATATATATTCAATTCCTTTGTTCTTTTTATTTTTTATCATTATTTTTGTTTCAATAGCTTTAGGGGATGTAAATTATTTTTGGCTACATGGGCGCATAGTATAGTGTGAAGAAGTCTGGACTTTAAGTGTACACTTCATCCCAACCTGTACACATTGTACCTGATAGATGATTTTTCATTCCATCCCCCCACACTCTCCCACTTCTCAGTCATCAATGTCCCTTATGTCATTTATATGACTTTGCAGTTTCCTTAGTTTAGTTCCCACCTATAAGTGAGAACATGCAGCATTTGATTTTTCATTCAACTTTGCTTCATTTAGGATGATCATCTCCAAAATTCCACCTAAGTTGCCACAAAAGACATTTTTTCATGGCTGAAATACACACTATGGAATACTTCTGTTAAAAAAACAAAACAAACAAAATGGAGTTATCTTTTTGGGAGGTGGGTTCCTTGTACAGGCTTCTCATACCAGGTATGTGTTCTAGAAACCCATTGGTATCAGTGTACCAGCTAGTGTTGTTGTGAAAGGCTGTGTTCAGCTTCAAGAATTTTCTTTTTGAAATTCTTTCAATACATTTGCTCATTTCATAATGGGTGATTTATGAGCTCTACTGCCCACACCATGTTGAGTGTTCAACAGCTTTTGGCCCCAAGCGACTTGACCTCAATGACCACCCTCCCTATTCACATTGGATTTTGCAGGTATAAGATTATATCATCAGCAAAGAGGGATAACTTAATTTCCCCTTTTCCTATTTGGATATCCCTGATTTTCTTCTATTGTCTAATTGCCCCAGCTAGGACTTCCAACACAATGTTGAACAAAAGGGGTGACAGCGGACAGTCTTGTCTTTTTCCAGTTTTCAGGAGAAATGTTTTCAATTTTTGTTCATTTAGCAATATGCTAGCTGTGGGTTTATTGCAGATGGCACTTACTATTTTTAGGTATGTTTCTTCTATGCCTAGATGTTTGAGGGAATTTATCAAGAAGGGATGCTGGATTTTATCATAAGCTTTTTTCTACATCTAATGAGATAATCATGTGGTTCTTGTTTTTACATCTGTTGATGTATTTAATTACATTTATGGTCTTGCAGATGTTGAACCAGCCCTGTATCCTGGGGATGAATCCAACTTGGTCATGGTGGGTGATTTTTGAGATGTGATTTTGGATCTGATTTGCTAGAATCTTGTTAAGGATTTCGGCATCTATGTTCATAAGGGGTATTGGCCTGTAGTTCTCTTTTTTGTTGGATCTTTACCTGGTTTGGGTATCAGTGTGATGTTAGCTCCGTAAAATAATTTGGGGAGAATTCCATCTTTCTCAATTGCCTGGAATACTTTAAAAGGATTGGTATCGGCTCCTCCTTATATATTTTGTAGAATTCTGCTGGAAAGCTGTTCAGTTCAGGGCTTTTTTGTTTGTAGTTTTCTTAGGACAGAGTCAATTTCCTGGGTTGTTATAGGTCTATTTATTGTCTCAATGTCTTCTTGTTTCAACCTGGGGAAGTTGTGTGATGTCAGAAAGTCCTCCATTTCATTTAGGTTATCAAGTTTGTTTCCATGTAAGTGTACATCGTAATCTCTGATAATTTTTTGTATTTCTTTGGGGTCATTGTGATTTGATCTTTTGTATTTCCAATTGTGTTTATTTGGGCTTTTTCTTTCTTTTTCTTGGTCATTCTGGCTAGGGGTCCATCAGTCTTGTTAAATCTTTCAAAGAACCAGATTTTTGTTTTGCTGATGTTTCTATGATATTTTTGTCTTCTATGTCCCTATATGGGCTCTTATTTTGATGATTTAGATTCTTCTGCTAAAGTTGGGTTTTGGTGGTCTTCTCTTCCTAGTTCCCATAGGTGATTTGTTACACTCTCCACTTGTGACCTTTCCATTTTCTTGATATGTGCTTGTAAAGATATAAGTTCCCCTCTTAGAACTGTTTTCATAGCATCCCGGAGGTTTTGGTAAGGTGTTTCTTCATTTTCCTTTGTTTCCAGGAATCGTTTAATTTCTTCTTTGATTTCAGTGCTAACCCAGGAGTTGTTCAGAATCATGCTGTCTAGTGTTCATGTCTTTGTGGGCTTTGGAAAAATTTTGTTGATGTTGATATTTACTTTTATTCCACTGTGGTCTGAGAAGGTGCATGGCAATATTTACATCTTATGGAATTTATTTATGCTTGATTTATGGCCAGAGATGTGATTGATCTTGGAGTACGTTTCATGTGGTGATGAGTAGAACATATATTCTGTGATTGTTGTGTGAAATATTCTGTAGGTATGTATTAAGTTCAGTTGGTCAAGTGCCAAGTTTAGATTCTGGGTCTCCTTGTTGATTTTTAGCTTCGGTGATCTATCCAGGGCTGTTAGTGGGGTATTCAAATCCCCTGTTATAATAGTGTTAGTGTCAATATCTTTTTTTAGTTTACTTAGTAGTTGCTTTATAAATGCTGGTGCTCCTGTGTTGGGTGCATATATGTTTAGGATGGATATTTCTTGTTGATGGATTTAACCATTTATCATTATGTTGTATCCTTTTGTATCTTTTTAAATTTTTGATAGCTTAAAGGTTGTTTTGTCTGATTTTAAGACCATGATTCCTACCTTATTTTGTGATCCATTTGCCTGTAAACTCATTTTCCATTCTTTAACTTTGAGTCTGTTTGTGTCCCTTGTGGTGAGATGAGTTTACTGGATGCAGCAAATAATTGGGTCCTGGTTACTTATTCAGTTGCCATTCTGTGTCTTTTTTTTTTTTTTTGAGTTGGAGTCTCACTGTCGTCCAGACTGGAGTGCAGTGGCCACTCTCGGCCACCGCAGCCTCGACCTGCTGGCGATCCGGTGATCCTTCCGCCTCAGCCTTCCGAGTAGCCGGAATTACAGGCGCACGCTACCACACCCAGCTGATTTTTTAATTTATTTTAGAGATGAGGTCTCGCCAAGTTGCCCAGGCGGGTCTTGAACACGCAGGCTCAGGCAATCCACCCACCTCAGCCTCCCAAAGGCGCGGGATTACAGGCTGAGCCACCGAGCCCGGCTTCTGTGTCTTTTCAGTGTTGCATTTAGTCCATTCAGATTCAGGCTGATTATTAAAATGTGATTGTTTATCCCTGTCTTGAGGTTCTTAAAAAGTTTTTTTGTTTGTTTGCTTGCTTGTTATCTTTTGGCTTTGGGTTGATATATGTGTGTGTTTTCAAGTTTGTTGTGATATATTCTCTGCTGATTCTGTGCTCTGCTGTTTTCTTGGGAAGTGTGTGATCTTTTTTTTTTCTTTCTTTCTTCTGTTCTTAATACCATTTTAAGTGTCACTTGTAGATCTGGTCTGGAAGCTACATAATCACTTAGTGATTGAATGTCTGGGAGGGATTTTAATTCTCCATCACTGATGAAGCTGAGCTTAGCTGTATAGGAAATTCTTGGTTGAAAGTGTTTATCTCTGAGAACTTTGAATATTGTACCCCAGTTTCTTTTTGCTTGTAGTGTTTCTCCCAATAGGTCTGCTGCTATTCTGATTGACATTCCCTGGTAGGTAGTCTGACCTTTCTCTCTTGCTGCTTTTAGGATTTTTCTGTTGTGCCTACTCTGTGTATTTGAAGTACTATGTGTCTAGGGGATGGTCTTCTCATTTGACTTCTCGTGTGGGTTCTCATTATCTTTTGTGTTTGGCTGGTCACATCTCTGGTGAGATGGGAAAAGTTTTCTTGGATAACCTCCTGAAATACTTGCTCCAAAGTGTTCTCCATTTCCCTTTCTTCTTCTGGGATACCAGTCAGGTATAGGTTTGGCCTCTTGATATAATCACACATCTCTTGTAAGCTTTGTTCTTTCTTTCTGAGTTTTCTTTCTATGTTTTTTACAGATTGGATTAATGCCATGTTCTGGTCTTCAAGTTCTGAGATTCTTTCTTCTGCTCAATTAGTTCTGCTTTCCATACTTGTCATCTTGTTATTTATTTCCTGGATGAAATTTTTATTGCCAAAATCTCTGTTACAAGTTCTTTCAGTGTTGCATCTTATCTTTCTTGAGTCTTATTCACACTTTTCATTCATTCTCTAATCCCTGTCATATTCTGGGGTCAGTCGTTGGTGACTTTCATTGTTTGGGCTCCAATTTCTGATTTCTCAGGAGTTTTCTCTTTGTTGCACTTGAAATTACCTGTCGTCTTCCACTGGTTTTTCCTCATTTGTGACAGATCTCTTGCTTTTCTCTTTAGTTCTATTATTCAGTGTCAGTGGAAGAGGGTTTCACTTCTGATGTTTGTTTAACTCTCTATTCTTCCCTGATTCAGGCTATGGATTTGTTCTATTTTGAAACAGTACTATGGGTGGGAAGCTTTGCTGTCTCTTGTAGTTTTGAAAGTCGAATAAGGTAGGGGTTGGGGAGCTAGGATTCAGAAACTACTTGCAAATCACAATGTTCACTGATTGTGGTATGTGTTCCCTGAGATCCACTCCCCACCACAACTCTGTATGATGATGCAATGGGTATGTGTGTGCACACCCTGAGTCCAAAATACAGTGACAGCAATGAGGAGAACAGAGAAAAAAAGAATGAAATAGGATGGACATAAAATTTTTTAAGAATGAAAAAAAAAATAGAACAATGAAAGCAGAAACCAAAGCAAAAAACAATTGATCCTATACGCACACAGACATACATGCACACCCCAAAACAAACTGGAATAAGAAGGTGAAACAAAACAAAAAAGAACAACAACAAAACACAGGAAAACTAAACACACACACACACACACACACACACACACACACACACACATACACACACACCTAACACACAGTGAATGGAGAAAAAAAGAGAACGGCCTGGGGGCGGGGGAGGAATTCAGATTTAACCCTCACATGTATATTCACATACACCTTAAACTAAAAATAAAAAAAGATAAGAACAAGCCAACAATAACAAAAAACTGAAAGATGAACACTCAATCATTCACATACACACATAAACAGAAAACAAAAAACAAAAGAAGAAAGAAAAAGAAAAGAAAATATGGGGGATGCCAATCAAACTCTCACATACACATTCATGCACAAAGGAAAAATATTTTTGAAATAGATGAACTAACAAACAAACAGGTAAAAAATTTTAAATAATTTTTAAAAAGAAAAAAAACCCTGTCCTCTTGTAGCAGGTTCTGTAATTGTTCCTCTTGTCTGCTCTGCTATCTCCTGCAGAGCTTCTGCCTCTTTCACTCTTTCCCCATTGTCTGAAGCAGGGAAGGAGAAGGGGCGGTGGGGGTAAATGAGGCTGCAGTCCTCTCTTCCCACTCTCTATGGTCAGGGAGATCCCCTTTAGTGGGGAGTTGCAGGATTGTCTCTTCTCCAGATACATATTCATGGGGTTGCCCCAGCTATGCCTATCCTGGAATGGAATTCTTCTATTGCAGTTGACCAGGCTAAACCTTGGTTTGTCCCTCTCAGTCGTGTCTCAGTTGTGTGGGTCTGATGTTCAGAGGATTGCTGGGGAGGAGAGCGGTTGGGTCAGCCCCAGACTCAAGACTGATCTCTTTAGAGTTCTTCCTTGTCCTTTTCTGGCCATACCCTTTGTCTTGGGGTACCTGAGACTCAGGACTTGTCAGGTCCCTCCAAAGTGTGTGCTTTCAGGATATTCCTTCTGAGTCACAATCAATCCCTGAATAGTTGATCCCCCAGTCACAGAGATAGGATCTGTTGCTCCATGTTGAGCAAGTCAGAGCACTTTCCAGCCCCGTTTCCAAGATGGTGGTGGGGTATCTCTTTCGTCTTCTCCAGTGTGACTCTGCCTTTGAGCTCCCTCCACAGCCCTTGCTGCCAGTGTCCAGTCAAGCACTGCAGTAGTGAGGCAAAGCCTGGAGCCAGTAGTCTCTACCCACCTCTTCTTCACAGGAAAACTTATGTCTGTTTAAATACACACACACACACACACATATACATATGCACACACACAAACACACACACACACACACACACACACACACACACACACCCCACGTTTTCATTATCCACTGATCGGTTGATGAGCACTTAGGTTGCTGTCACATCTTTGCAATTTTGAATTGTCTTTGCTTAGTTTTTAATCAGGTTATTTGTTTTGTTTTGATTTGGGGATTTTGCTAGTGAACTTTAAAAGATCCTTATATATTTTAGATATTAACTTCGTATTAGATAGATAGCTTGCAAATATTTTCTCCCATTCTGTGGGTTGTATTTTCACTCTGTTGATTGTTTTCTATGATGTGCAGAGGTTTGTTAGTATGATATAGTTCCAGTTGCCTATTTTGGCTTTTATTGCCTGTGTTTTTGATGTGACATACAAGAAATGATTACCAAGGCCAATATCAAGAAATTTTCCCTTATGTTTTCTTCTAAGCTGTTTAAAGTTCCAGGTCTTACATTTAAGTCTTTAATCCATTTTGAGTCGATGTTTATGTATAATATGAGATAGGTATCCAATGTCATTCTTATGCTAATGGATATCTAGTTTTTCCAACACTATTTGTTGCAGAAACTGTCCTTTCTTCTTTGTGCATTCTTGGCATCCTTGTGGAAGGTCCTTTGACTGTATGCACTTGGGTTTATTTCTGAGCTCTTTATTTTGTTTCATTGGCCTACATGTCTGTTTTTATGTCAGTATCATAGTGTTATAATTATTGTCGACTTAATTATTTTGAAATCAGGTAGTGTGATACCCTCAGCTTTCCTCTTCTTCTTCAAGATCACTTTGGCGATCTAGGGTCTTTTGTGGTTCCATATGAATTTTCGGATTTTTTTTCTATTCTGTTAAGAATGCCATTAGAAATTGCATAGACTCTGTAGATCACTTTGGATAGTGTAGACGTTTAAACAATATTAATTCTTCCAGTCCAAGAATGCAGGATGTCTTGCCATCGATTTTTGTCTGCTTTAATTTCTTTCATTCATGTTCTATGGTTTTCAGAAGTAGATCACTTGTTAAGTGTTCTTACAAAACACACACACACACACACACACACACACACACACAAGAACACAGTACTTTTTTTAAGTGATGGATATGTTTAGAACCTAAATTTTAGTATGATATTATAGGTATATTCATATGTTTAACTCATTAGAATGTATGCATTAAATGTGTACAATTTTTTGTAAATCAATTATACTGCAACAAAGCTAAGAAAAAGGGAGAGAGCCCTACTTTAAATAAAATGTAGAAATTTGGATTTTTAATGAGACTGACTACTTTTTTAATTTAAGTGTTACTAGAGAAGTTATGGGGACTGCCTGAATACTCACTCAAGGACAGGGAATACCTAACTTAAATAGCATATTTTAAAAAAACAATATAAATGAGATTAATTGACTTATTAAACTACTTGAGTTCAAGTGCTCAGTAAAAGGATACTAATATGATAGGAAACCCATAATGCAAAACAGCAATCTATTAGCAGTGATCTAATTACTCTGATTTGATTATTACTCTTTTTTGTGCCATTTTTATACCCCATATCTTTCATTCCATGAGACATTTACACTTATTTCTTAATCATTCCCATACATAAAATACCCATATTTTTTTCTTGAGTCACAACTGGAAAAAAACACTCATGTTAAGTTTATTGATGTTAAGCTGTTGGCGCAGACTAGTGATTATAGGAAGGAAAGAGGCTTCTTTATGTTTTACCAATTGTGAGACTAATGGACATTATTTTTCCTCCAAAGCTGGATCTTCTAAAACAAATGTTAAAAGCAGTACAGGTAAAAGAAAGAAAGAGAAGGAAGCAGGACCAGATGAAGATAAACGGCCAAGAACAATGGGGAACATTGTGTCACAGGTATATACATATGTCTTTTTTGGGGGGAGAGGGAGGTCCTAGAATGAAATGTAGTACTCGAGTCATAAAGAAGCTCAAAATCTCAGAGGCGGCCGGGTATGGTGGCTCAAGCCTGTAATCCCAGCACTTTGGGAGGCCGTGATGAGAGGATTGCCTGAGTCCAGGGGTTCAAGACCAGTCTGGGCAACTTGGTGAGACCTTGTCTCTATGACAAATCAAAAAATTAGCTGAGTGTGGTGGTGCATGCTTGTGGTTCCAGCTACTTGGAAGGTTGAGGCAGAAGGATCACCTGAGCACAGTAGGTTGAGGTTGCAGTGGTCATGAGCATGCCACTGCACTCCAGCCTCGGCAACAGAGTGAGACTACGACTCTTTAAAAAAAAAAATCTCAGAGGCTTAAACAGGCTTCCATATTCTACAGTAAAACCTAGTTATTCCTTTTCAATACCAACATGCCTCCATGGTGTTTTGGAGAAGAATAAGACCCCAGAGAGATATAGATCTCTGTTCATTTCTGTGTGACCTAGGCACATTGCTTGATTTTTGAGCCATTCTTCTTCAAAATGGGGATAATAATAATGAGTGTATTTTATAACTAAAATTTAGTAACCAAAGATTAATTCATTTTCATTTCAGTTTTCCTTACTTGTCTCATTTTCTTCTTTTGCTGTATATATTAGATTGTTTTCTGTTTCTCAAGTATCCAATTTTTCCATATTTTTGCCTTGACTTTTCTGTTCTTTTTATCTACAATGTCCCCACTTTTCTGCCTTAGAAAATCTGATTCATTCCATAACATGTGCAAACCAACTACAATACCTATCTTGTAGTAAGTTACTTTCTTTCAATTTTTTTTTCTACTCACCACTTTTCCATGATTATCTGCTACATCAGTTCATAAAGTTTTTCCTCACCTTTGTAGCCCAGGAAGATCTAATTACTTCTTCAAATGTGTTATCAGTGCATTTTGAACTTGTTATCAGTTATATCTTAAAACTTGCATCATAGCACATTATATTTAACTACTTACTTGTTTGAAATTCCTTGTTAAATTTTAAGCTTTTCAAGATGGAATTTTATATTATACTGTAATGCACCACATAATAATGTTTAGGTTAACATGGACTGCATAGACAATGGTGGTTGTCTCATAAGATTATAATGCTGTATTTTTACTCTACCTTTTCTATGTTTAGATCACAAATACTTACCATTATGTTACAATTGCCTAGAGTATACAGTAAGGTAGCATGCTGTACAGGTTTGCAGACTAGAAGCAATAAAATATACCATATAGGTGTGTAATTGGTGGTACCATCTAGTTTTGTGTAAGCAAAAGTTATGATATTTGCACAATTATAAGATGTCCTAACAATGTATTTCTCAGAATGCATTTTTATCATTAGGTGATACATGACTGCTCTTCATCCCTTGGTCATCCCATTGCCTAACACAGAGAAGGACTATATTTTTGGAAAATTAATGATATATTCATGCAGGCATAAGTGATAAGCCTAACTAAGCCTCTTTATTATAGAACAATAACAGCCATTATTATTGATTCTGTTTCTTTCTAGGTAAAAATATGGCAAGGAAAATTTAATACAAAGAAAGCATCCAATGAGTCTGCTCATCACAAAGATAAGGAAGTAACAACTAAAAGTCAACACTTCCATGATTTGATTAAACGGCTTAATCTGGGGAGTTATTATCCCAGGAAGATGACCAAAGTCAATTCTCTCTTGATAAATAAGACCTCCTTCCTTGGAATTCAACCAACGATTGAGGAGGAGCTACCATATTGTTTTCTAGAGAAGCTTTTGATATTAGATTACCATTTTAGGTACTTAGTTTACAGAGGTAATATAAATACAATTTCTAATGTGTCTCAAACACTAAAAACCACAGAATCAGTAAGAAATCTCTCAACATTTGAGGACTTCTTTACTATCAAGGAAACACATTCAACCACAGTACAAACTTGTGTTCATCCAGTGGACCTACAAATGGCAATTTTTCACTGTGCAGATGACTTTACAAGACAGCATATTTTAACCAAACTTTCCATTTGTCAGTTTGCTCTCCCACTTTTGGTACCCAACCCCTGCAATTCCCAAATTGAATTCCCTCTTTGGTCTCTCAGACAAGTCAGGAAAAGTTGGAGAGAGGTAGAAAAAATAGGTTGGGAGAGAAAAATTAAGAATTATGATCACCAGCTGATCAGTTGGCAACCTACACACATTGTATCTTTCATTAGAGTTGGAAATTTTGTCTCTACTTCCAAGTCACAAATTCTGAATTCACTCCTGAGTAAGGACAAACATGACAATTTTTTCCACCATCATTCTAGGGAAGGCAACCATGGCTGTCTACTGATGGAAGGTATGGTAGAAATCTGCTGGTTCTGTCCAGGTGGGAGAGTTGAAGACAGATTTGAAAACTGTATTGCCTTTACCAATCTCCATGGAAATGCTGAAATACATAAGAAGCAAGTTAGGTTCTTGCAGGAGGTCTCTTCAGTCACTGTGCTTCTCCTGTCAACATTTGATGTTGAAAAAATGAACAATTCCCTTCTACATGAACTCTGGGAATCACCCAAACCTCTCATCTGTTTGTTTGAAAATGTACAAGATATTGTGGATGAGAATTCTGCTCACAAAGTGAGAATCGGTATCAAGAATCTAAATAAGGTAGAATTGGCTGATAAAATTACAGCTACATTAACACGATTGCTTAAGGAGTCTATATCTCCTTACAGCTTGAGTAAGTGTGCCGATGTTGCCAGGAAATATGAGTTTATCATTGATGAGGACAACAGAGACTGCCAAGAAGCAAGAAGAAAAGTGGACATCATTGTGGACTTCCTGAGAAAAGTGAAATTATCTCAGATAAAGGAAACATTACTGCCACTTCAGGGACGGCTATGGCATGATTGGTGTAAGAAGGACAAGGAATTCTATCAACTAAGAGAAAAGGGGAACAAGAGCATTGAACAATACATAAGTGAGATTGAGAAGGAAAAGCAAAAAATACGCTGTGAACAGTATCACAAAGTTATTAATCTTAATGACCTGATGAAGTTCCTGCTTGAAAGTCTCCAGTCACACCCAGAGACTCACATGGAGCTCTACTTTCTGCAGGGGCTGAGTATGTCAATGGACCAACTAACCACCAGAGAGTTAGAAAAGCTCCACCAGAGACACAATTTCCTTTTGACTCAGGTGCAAACAGAGAAACAGAAGCAATCAAAGAGAGACTCCCTTAGATGCTGGGAGGCTGAGCTGGAAGCCATTTCCAAAGAAATCAGTGACTCCACTCTGGGAATTGAGCATCTCCTGAGGGAGGTGGGCCAGATTTATGAAGCTCTGGAAGAGGCTTCCTCCCAAACAAATACACTATTTCTCTCCCTTCCCCAAATGGCTGCTGATCTGATGATATCTGGGACTCCCATTGAGCTGATGGATGGGGATGCTTCTTATGTGCCATTGAAGTGGGTGGGAGCTGTTTTTGACAAGATCTCTGAGAAACTTGGAGACAAGCGAGTGTTTGTTCTCTCTGTCCTTGGCCTGCAGAACTCAGGAAAATCCACTCTACTCAATGCAATGTTTGGGCTGCAGTTCAGTCTCAGTGCTGGGAGGTGTACCCGAGGAGCCTACATGCAGCTCCTGAAGATAGAAGAGAAGCTCAGGGAAGAGTTAGGTTTTGATTTTGTACTTGTTTTGGACACAGAAGGACTTCGGGCCCCAAAGCTCATTAACAAATCACAGAATAAGGAAAACGAGTTGGCAACTTTTGTCATTGGACTTGGAAATTTAACTCTGATCAATATTTTTGGGAAGGAACTTTCAGAAATACAAAATATTCTACAAATAGCTATCCATGCCTTTCTCAGGATGAAACAACTGAATATCTCCCCAAGATGCCTGTTTGTTCATCAGAACACAGAAGAAATTATAGACACAAATAAAAGCATGGAAAGGCGAAAGTGGCTGCAGGAGAAATTGGATGAAATGACACTTGCTGCAGCAAGACATGAACAGTGCTCAAGTGTTTGCTGCTTCAGTGACATCATTAAGTTTGATGTCAAGACCCATATCCATTATTTTGCTCACCTCTGGGAAGGTTATCCCCCAATGGCCCCTCCCAATCCCTGCTATAGCCACAATGTCCGAGAGCTGAAAAGCAGGATCTTTCATCATGCCAAAGAAGAGTCCAGAGGAAATATTTTGAAGATATCAGAACTTAAAGTTCGGATACGTGACTTGTGGAAGGCCTTAGTGAAGGAGAATTTTATCTTCCAATTCAGAAACACCCAAGAGGTCATAGCTATGAATAAACTGGAGACCACATACAACAATTGGACCTGGGAATTTAGAAGTCATATGCTGAACCTACAGAATCACCTAAGAAACCAGATTCAGAATGGAGACATTGAAGAGATCCAGGGAAGCTCAGTGGAAAATCAAGCTGTGCAAAAATGTGAAGCCATTAAGCAAGAACTTGAAAGGTATTTTCGAGAAGATAGTGATAGAGATATATTGGCTCAGTGGAAAGAAAGATTTGAAGATGATTTGAAGAATCTAAAAGAGGAGCTTGTAGTCGAAACTATGAAAAAATGTGAGTATATAATTAGTGGGAAAAAAATACAAGACCTTTTGAAAGAACAAAAAATAAAATTTGAACAAAAGTTATTAGAAAAAATCAGAGGGATGGCCATATCCCCCAATGGCAAAGAGTTACCTGATGAGAAGCTGAGAGATGTGTTCTGCGAGGTCTGGTCAGAGATCCTTTTCATTCCATTGCCCCCCACACTCACATCTGCCGAGGATCCTGATATCGACATTGAGCTGGAGAACATTCTCCGGGAGCATTTTAAACAGTGTCCCAATATTATCAACAGAATTAGGTATCGTAGTACAAAGAAAACATTTTCTATTAATTATTCTAAGCACGTTATTGCTCCTCCAAAGTTCCAAGTATATGAAACTTCTGTGGAAGAGTTTGAAAAAGATATAAAGAAGGTAACAGCCCAAATTATGACATCAGTTAAAGAAATCATATGCATAAGAGAACAACAGAATGAAGGGTACAGTTCTAGTTACTTCCATGAAATTCTGCAAGTGATCCACACTGAAACTGAGGCTGCATCTCAAGGAGACAGCTTCATGCTAACAAACAGATACAAATTAGAACTTGCCTTAGAGTTGCTCCAAGAGGCAGCAGACAGTTTTAAAAGGATGTACATTGCATTCAAGAGGGCTAACAACCCAATTCTGCATCTCGAGAGTAAAAAAGAAGAATTTTTTACTAATTTTAAGTTGTCCTACCAAAACATTGATTGATTTCCTTCAGAGCAAAGAGCTTCTGCTCCCTTATGAGTTGTGATAAACACTCAAAAGCTTTCTCATCTGACTTTTTTCTTCTACAGCACTCCCCTCTGGGATACCTAATTTTGTAACCCAGACAATTAAGTCTAACCAATTAAACACTATAGGTTGGATCTACTGGAGGAAATAACTTAGAATTAGTATATGATTCCATAACTATTACTAAACTACTATTCTGCCAAAATTGTGGTATTTCTTCAACAATTCCTAACCCCAATCTAACTGGAGAAATCCAAATGGAGGGAATTATATGAAATACTTGACCAGTACTATTTAAAACTATCAAGGCCATGAAAAACAAAGACAGAGAAACTGTCATAATTCAAAGGAAAATAAGAACACATGATAACTAACTGCAATGTGATTCTGGAAGAAAAAAAGGAGATGAGTAGAAAAACTAATGAAATTCAAATAAAGTCTAAAGTTTTGTTAATAGTAATGTAGTTATAAAAGATGTTACCATTAGAGGAAACTGACCAAAGAGTATACAGAAATTCTCTGAATTGCCTTTACAACTTTTCTTTAAAACTAAAATTACAACAATCTCCTTACAGGGGATATACCCTGAAGAACACAAATCACTCTATAAAAAAGATACCTGCACACGTATGTTTATCGCAGCGTTGTTCATAATAGCAAGAACCTGGAAACAACCATGCTGCCCATCAAAAGAGGACTGGATTAAAAAAATGTGGTACATATACACGATGGAATACTACACAGTCATAAAAAAGAACAAAATCATGAATTTTGCAGCAACCTGGATGGAACTAGAGTCTATAATACTGAGTGACCTCTCACAGAAACAAAGATCCGAGCATCACATGTTCTCACTTATATAATGGACCTTGAACATCCAATGTAATACTATATGAAAATGACTGATGGTACTGGGAAACTGTGGGGGGTAGAAGGAGATGGGTTTAACAGTAGCAAATATCTGTCTGGGGATGGGGAAACACCTCTTATCAACAGGGTGCCTGAATGAAACGTAATTGTATACCTAACCCTTAACTGTACCCCACAAAACCATAATAAAAAATATTAAAAAAACATACATATATACTTTTAATGTCTACATTTACAGTGAGATGCAAAGTTGACATAATGCATGCCTAATATCATAAAAACAGTACATTTAAAAATCTTCCCAAATAAAGAATAAATTTGATAATATTTTGATAAAATTATTGACCCTTGTAGACATGGTGAATGTTAGATTTCAAGAGAGTTATACCTAGCGATACTGAAATTTCCTTTTACCTTTTTTCTGTGAATTATACATCAATTTCTCAATTTAAAATTTACATTTTAAAAACTAAACTTTAAATTATTTTGGAAAATAAATCAAAGTTGCCTAAGTCTCTAGATCTATCTGGG
>NW_007256161.1:54089-84989 GCF_000164805.1 Carlito syrichta | reverse complement strand
ACGTAATTGTACACCTAACCCTTAACTGTACCCCACAAAACCATAATAAAAAATATGGATTAATAAAAAAAAAACTAAAATTATAGTCCTGATTATTGTAGCTTTATAGTAAATCCTGAATTCAGGCAGTTTGATTCCTCTAATATTACCATCTTTTTTAAAAATTGGGGTTTTACTCAGTTTTTGCTTTTCATATACATTTTTAAATCTGCTCGCCAATTTATTCCAAAAACGCTTTTAGGATTTTGATTAGAATGTATCCAATCAATAGATAATTAAATCTATTGTTTAATAAAATATTAAATCTTCCAATCCTTGAATAAATTATACCTCTTCATTTATTTAGATCTTCTTGATTTCTCTCTGTAATGCTTTGTAGCAGAATAGAGAATCTAGAAATAGATTGACAATTATATAGTTAATTTTTGACAAAGTTGCTCTCTGAATTAATAGGAAATACATGGTTTCACGAAATGGTACCAGAACAACTGCATAAATCTATAGGGAGAAAAATAAACCTCAACAAACAAAGATTAACACCAGAAACAAAGATTAACAGAAAATGAATAACAGACTTAAATATAAAACACTATTAAATTTTGAGAATAAATATCTTGATGATATTGGGTTAAGCAAGAGTTTCTTAAACAGGAAACAGAGGGCCAGGCTCAGTGGCTCAGCCTGTAATTCCAGCACTTTGGGAGGCTGAGGTGAGAGGATTGCCTGAGTCTGCGGATTCAAGACCAGCCCGGGCAACTTGGTGAGATGTCATCTCTACAATAAATCAAAAATTAGCCGGGCGTAGTAGTGCACGCCTGTAATTCCGGCTACTTGGAAGACTGAGGCAGAAGGCTTATCGGAGCCCCAGCAGGTCGATGCTGGGGTGGCTGCGAACATACCACAGCACTCCAACCTGGGCAACAGAGTGAGACTCTAACTCAAAAAAAAAAAAAAAAAAAGCACAAAGTATAAAAGAAAAAATTGATAAAATGAACTTTTTCAAGATGAAAATGTTTACTTTTTGAAAAGACTTAGTTAAGAAAACAGAATTTCAAGCCACACAGTAGGAGAAATTTTTGTAAAACACATATCTGACAAAAGACTCATATTCAAAATATATTTTTAAAAACTCTTAAAGTGAGAAAATATTAGCCGAGTGTGGTGGTGCATGCCTGTGGTCCCAGCTACTTGGAAGGCTGAGGTCCCAACAGGTCAAGGTTGAAGTGGCTGTGAGTGTTCCACTGCACTCCAACCTGAATGATAGAGTGAGACTCCAACTCAAAAAAAAAAGAGAGAGAGAGAAAATAACCCCCCAAAAAACCAAGCAAAAGATTGGAACAGATATTTCACAAAATAATGCATACAAATGGTCAATAATCACATGAAAACCTAACCAGTCATCATAGAAATGCAAATTAAAACCACAATGAGATGTCATTATATAGTATACCCACTCACATGACTAACAATATCCATGTTGACCAGGGTATGTAGCAACTGAAAAGCACATACATTGCTGATGAGAATACCTAGTGGCACAGTCACTTTAGAAGGCAACATGGCAGTATTTTATAAAGATACCCATACATTTACCAGATGACATATCCATTACATTCTAGGTATTTATGGAAGAGAAATGAAAATATGTCCACAGGATGATGTAAACACAAAAGTTCATAACAGCATTACTTATAATAACAAAAAGTAGAATAACCCAAAATCTACCAACAGATAAATGGATAAACAAACTGTGTTGTATCATACTAAGTTTGAAGGTTTATAATGCAGTAATAGCTAACTGGAAGAGATTCTATTTTCCAATTCTTCTTCCCTGAAGACTCCAGATCCATTTTTACAAGATAACTTAGTCAACAACAAATGCCTGTCTCATAAACTATTTTGAAGAAGGGATAAAAAGGAAGAGGGGAATTGACTCACTTCTAAGGCTATTTCATCCATGACACCAAAATTAGACAAGGACATTCAGGAAAAAAAAGAATAATAAACCACACTGACAGATGAGATGCAGAAATTCTAAATATTAGCAAATTAAACCCATCTATGCATCAAGTGGAAAAGACATGGATCTTATTTCCAAGGAGCTCACAATCCAGTGGTAAGTGACAATACAACATGGTGGGTAACATGGAGAATATGAAGGGAGAAAGTTGGTCCACCAAGTAGAGAGAGAATATAAATGGTTGGTCATTAAGAAATTCTTTACATGGAGGTTGCCTTTGAATTGGCCTTGGGAGGACAACATAGGAGATAGAGTTAGTAGCTTGTTTCTCAGCATATTACTCTGGGTACATCCCTCAACTCAAATACTTACTAATTTTTAACCTTACTGTTTGTTTGCATGTCTGTTTCCTCATTCCTGCCCCAGAAGACATAGTTTGTGTAGGCAATGGCCAAATTATTTCACTTGTACTTCCTACAATATTAGCATGGGGCATCACATGTTAAGATTTGATGACATCTTTAAAAAAGAGAGTTATTTACTCTAATCATCCCTTATTTGTGTGTGGAAGTGTCTTTAGAGAGGAAACAGAAAGAAAAGAAGCAAGGAGGATTGAAATACACCAGTTATGTCCCCAACCTAGTCCTGAAGACCCAGAGACAGACAAGATTCTAGAATGGGGTCAATGTCCAGGTAGTGCTAACAGAAAAACAAAGGGAATTCTTTAGGGGAAGTAAAAGTTGACTTTCATGTATGCCTCTAGAGTCTGGTTATAGTATTCCCTTTTCCTTTCTTTTTCTTCCAGAGACTAATCTGAGAGGCTGGTGGTGAGATGTGGGAGGAGGCTATGAAACAGATGTCCTGAGGAAAGGCAATCCGGTAGCTAAACTCTGAGACTTAGGTGGTTCCCATTTCTAAACTCTACCTCAAACTCTTATCAGTCAATCCTCTACTAAGTTTCACAGCAGAACTCTCAAGTTCATTCAGGTAGTGTTAAGTCATGGTCAGTTTTGCCCACGGAAAGATCCTAACTCGACACAAATTAGACTTAAAAGTACCTACCACCTACAATGCAAATGCAAGTAAGGTAATATTGAATTACCTATGGTGCAGATGCCAGGAAGAAAACTGGAGAAGTATGGTATAACAAAAATTTCAGATATTTGAACCTGGACGATGTAGCTTACTGAGTGGCAGAACTATGGTTTTTCCTATACTGTTGTTTCAGGGAATGGCAGAGGCAAACATTTGCTGAGTGCCATAAGTAACCTGGTATAAACTTTCTTGAGTGCATTTTATATTCCTGGTAAATTTTTCATCTGTCTCTGACCACCAGTCACCCTCAGTATCTTGAATACATTCCCCATGAGTAACTTAAGAGGGATGCCAGACAGGCAAGTTAACTACAATGCATCTTTTGTTATTTTGCTTCTTTTTGAGTGTTTTCGAGTGTTTCATAAATCCTGTGAGTAGTACTGACTGTGATTTTTCACTTGTGCCCACCCTCTCAGATTTATTCCTTAAATGTGGACTCTCAAGACTCTGACACTCTAAAGACTCTACCATTAAAGCCTATGTTCTTCCTAATAGAGTACACTGGCTCTGTATTCAGAAGAGTCTTAATGAGGAGTCCAACACTATTTTATTTTGAAATATGAGGAGTTTGACACTTTTTTAAAAATGTCTGACTGCTAACAATTTTAACTCTTCGCTCCTTGTTTCTTACATCTGGGTGAGCTGATGAGAAAACCCTAGGGTCTTCTCCTTGGGCAACAGTAGGAGATTCAAACCACACGGGCTCCTAAAGGAAATTTCACACCAGCCCAAAGCTTAACTACCATGAAAACCCAGGCTAGTCTCCTTTTCTTGCTCTCTCAAGCTTTTTCAGAAGTGCTCTAGAGGCCTGCTCTTCTTTCTGCAGAGACCTCAATTATATAAATAATGAAACTTTTCAGACTCTAAGGGTGTGTATGTCACATCATCAGTCTTGACACCTGAAGCAAATTTTGGATAGTGGTCCCTCTGCCTCTGCAGGCAACTATAACCAGCACCCAAAATTCACTTATTCTGGCTTCTGGGACTCACAGAGGCCCTCCTTCCTTCTTTCCAAACTTTCTTCTCCAAAATTTGGGGAAAAGAGGTTACAGAGACTTGATTGTGCCAATTTATTCAACAAACACTGATAGATCTCATATTACATGAAAATGGTTACCAGCACAGGTAGGAGACTGGGATTTCCTAAACTGAATCCTGCCTGTGTGGGCAGGTCATGTTATTTAACCTCTCCAAGTATGTTCTGTATTTCATTTGTAAGATAGCGTTATTCAGGACTGGATAGTGTTATTCATAATGTTTAAAGGTAAAAAAGCAGAAGCACTGACCATTCTAAGTGGGGGTTGGCTTTCTGCAGTGCCAGGTAGTAACCCTTTGCTGCTGGATTGTCACCATGGCTGTTACAGTCAGAGTGACCAAGATAGCAAGGGATGCCGTTGAGGGAGCACCTATTTACCACCCAGGACAAAAGTATTTCCACATTTGCATAACCAGCAGAACTGAATCAGTGTGCACTAGCTTAAATGATGATGATGTTGATGAAAATTGTAATAATAGCCAGAGCACTTTCTTCATAGTACTATTATGGAAAATACATTTAAGAAAATTAATGCTAGCCAGGCACGGTGGCAAG
Organism: Carlito syrichta; assembly: GCF_000164805.1. Lineage (NCBI taxonomy): Eukaryota > Metazoa > Chordata > Mammalia > Primates > Tarsiidae > Carlito > Carlito syrichta. The sequence goes on along the minus strand of NW_007256161.1, from coordinate 80,343 downwards.
TCCCTACTGTCCCAGCTACTTGAGAGGGTGAGGTAGGAGAATCACTTAAGCCCAAGAGTTCAAGACTAGCTTGGGGAACACAGCAAGACCCCATCTCTAAAATAAAAATAAAATTTAAAAGAAAGTCAAATTAACGCTAATGCTTATTATCCCATAGTAAGTGAGCATCATTATTTCACAACTAGCCTCTGCCATAAATGTAACGTAGCACACCTATGTAGAAATAAATCTCTGTAAGAGAGAAAGCTGTAAGAAATATGACTAGTTTTAGCTAGTTTTGCCAATGGTTAACAACAAAATAATATTTTTTGTTGTCAGGAGAAGTTCACCATATCCAACTATTTAGTAACAGCTTAGGGAACCATAACAGTTTTAAGACAGATCCAAATTCTCTTATTTTTTTAACATAATGAATTAGGGTCTGTGTCTTCTCCCCTTGAAACTGAGCATGTTTTGTGCTTTCCTCAATGACAGAAGCACTGTAGAAGTGAAGCTATGTAGTTCAAGACTAGATCACATAAATGCCATGTAGTTTCCATCTTGTTTACCTGGAACACTTACTTGCTCTTTGAGTCTTTAACCACTTATAAAAAAGTCTAACTACAATGAGGTTACCATCCTGGGAACAACATGGAAAGAAAGAAAAATATAAGTAATAAAACAAAACCTGAACTTACACAACCCAACTATCTAAGTATGAATATATACCCATGCAAAATAAGACTATACGTTTTACCAGAATGCTTACAAATTCAAACACATTGCCAAAATGTCAAGCACATTGAAGTGGGTGTCTGTGGAAGAGAATGATAATAATAGTGGAGATGGAAATAAAGGAAGTAAATAAGAGGGTATAGTGAATTTGGAGCATTTATACATTGCTAATGAGAATATAAAATGGTGAATCAGCTGAGGAAAATAGAAAGTTCCATGAAAAGTTAAACAGAATTACCATATGACCTAGTAATTCCACTTCTAGATATATCCCCAAGAGAATTGAAGATATATGTTTACATAAAAGCTTGTACACAAATAATGTAGCAGCATTATTCACAATAACAAAAAGTGGAAACAACCCAACTGTCCCTTAACTAATGATGAATAAACAAATGTAGATCCATTCAACAGAATGCCACTCAATTACAAAAAGGAATTAAGTGTTGATACATACTAAAAGATGGATGGACCCTGGAACATTATGCTAAGTGAAAGAAGCAAGACACAAAAGGTCACATATTGTATAATACATTTATATGAAATATTCAGGATATGCAAATTCATAGATTTTCTCCTCTTCTCTGAATTGTCTTTTCATTTTTTTCTAGTAGTGTCCTTTGATGCAAAACATTATGAATATATTAAAATTCTCTGGACTGTACATTTTAAAATAGTTAAAACGGTGAGTATGATATTACATAAACTTATCTTAATAAAAAACAAAGAATCTAACAGAAAAAGCATAATTGAAAAGTCTGTCATTAAAGCAAGGAGTTCTTTCATATTTTATATACTTCATAGAAATAAAAAACATCTAAGGTGGGAAAAATAAAACAACTGGCAAAAGAATACTATTTATTCAAGCTAAATTTTATTTAAAATTATATTTTAGCTTGATTTATGATATTTCATCATATTGACTTCAATTTTAATTATATGAAATGATACGTATAAAAAACAAGCTAGAGCAAGAATAGCAACTAGAAATACACAGATAAAAAGTAAGGAAAAAATAAAAGAATAAAGAACAATGAAATTAAAAACAAAAGAAACATTAACATTTTTTAACTCCCTAGTCATATTAAAGGTGAAATAGTATAAATAACTTTATGTCAATAAATGTTAACACATAACACAAGTTGAAAAATCCCTTGGAATATCTATATTGCTAAAACTAATCCCCCAAACACAGTAAATGTGAATATCCCTATATCTGTTAAAGAATGTGAACTTTTAATATTAAACCTTCCAAGAAAAAAATCCAAGGCTAAGATGGTTTTACAGATAAATTCTATCAAACATTTAAGAAGGAAATAATATGAATCTTACTCAAACTTGTACAGAAACTACAAAAGGTGAAAATACAACAAAAATTGTTTTATATAACCACCATGACCTTGACTTCAAAACCTGAAAAATACATTATGAAGAAAGAAAATTACAAAAGAATATGTTATTTGAGCAAAGAAAACACCATGCCCATATTGTTTTATTGGCAAGTTCTACCAAAATTTTAAAGAATCCTTCTAACTCTTCAAAATTTCAGAAAACAGAAGAAGAAATTCTTCTATTTATTTTATGAATACAGTATTACCCTGACATCAAAGCCAAGCAAAGATATTATTTCTGTTTTGCAAAGAATAAAAAACTACAAACCAGTATCCCTCATGAATGTAGACACAAAATTCTCCAAAAATATTAGCAAACCAAATCCAACAATGTACACAAATATAATACATTGTGATCAAGTGAGAATAAAATATTAAACAATGTTACTTAGCACATTAATAAAACAATGAAGAAAATCATAAGACTATATCAATAGGTCAGAAAACATTTTTAACAAAATTCAACTTTTGGCAAAATTCAACCCACTCATGATAACTCTCAACAAGTTAGGAATAAAAGAATTTCTTCAATATAATAAAAAATATCTATCAACAAAATATAGGTTTTGTTGATAGATATTTAAACATAAATGGTCTCCATAATATCAGTAACAAGACAAAGATACCTGAATTTTATCACTACTATTCAACACTATTGTGGAAGTTCCAGCAAGCACATATGTCAAGGTAAAGAAATAAAAGTTATATAGATTGGAAATAAAGAAGTAAAACAGTATATATTTGCAGATGACATGGTTATCTACAAAATAAATTCTGAAAAAAATCTACCAATAAAAATCCTACCAGTGTTAATATTTGGACTTTAAAAAGATCACAGGATATATGGTTAATACATAAAAATCAATCATAGTTTTATATTCCAGCAACAATTTGAAAATAAAACTTCAAAGTATTAATAGTTAATATTTTGTATACACTATTACTAGTTAATACTTTATGTACAATGCTAATGTCACTAGGTAATATTAATAAGTATAGGGCCCCAGAGAAGATTCTAATGCTAATGTAGAAATGGAGGCAGGTCCTTAGGCCATCACTAATTAGAAAGGACAGATTTGAGTTTCTACATGAAGACCAGTATCTTCAAGAACACACCACTCTGCTTTACAACATAACTCTTTTTTTCTTTGTTCCTGACTTTATTTTATTTTAATTTATTTTATTTTATTTTAAAGATGTGGTGTACAATTCAGGATTAGATAGATAAGTGATCATCACACAGGTAAAGTTTGGGCCTTGCTTTGGTCCCCACTTTGCCTGGTTTGGGATCAGGTAGCATAGTTCTTATAGTTAACAATATGATGTTATGTTTTAAAATTTTGTTATGAGGGTAGACCTCATGTTACCTGTTCTTAATACACACACAAAGAAAAGAGACATAAGAAACTTTCAGGGGTGATAGGTATGTTTATTACCTTATTTGTTGTGCTAGTATCCCTTGTATATGTATATATCCAAATTCATCAAATTGTATATTAATATGTGTAGTCTTCATATAAATTCAACTATAATCTCAGTAAAGCTAAGAATTTAAAAAAGAATGTTTTCTTGTAAAAGAGTTTAGGAAAGTGCCTGAATTGGCACAGAAGTGAAGATACTTGCTGTCTTTCTGGGACCATGAGTGGTAACAAGATAACTCCTCAGCAGCTGAAACCTCAGGCCTATCCCACATGCAGTTGTGTAGGTTTTGTTTTGTTTTGTTTTTTTGAGTTGGAGTCTCACTCTGTCGCCCAGACTGGAGTGCAGTGGCCGCTCCCAGCCACCGCAGCCTCGACCTGCTGGCCTCCGGCGATCCTTCCACCTCAGCCTTCCGAGTAGCCGGAATTACAGGCACGTGCTACCACGCTCAGCTAATTTTTTGATTTATTGTAGAGATGAGGTCTCGCCTGCCCAGGCTGGTCTCAAACCCGCGGGCTCAGGTAATACACTCACCTCAGCCTCCCAAAGGTGCGGGATTACAGGCTGAGCCACCGAGCCCGGCTCAGATGTGTAGTTTTAAAACTACCTTCTTGGTGGAGTAATTCAAAGTTATTATATCAAAACAGAAAATGTCCCTGTACTGTACTTGGATCCTCTGGGATTCAGCTGATGCAAAGCACAAAACATCCCAAATAAGCTAAACACCGTTGAGCCCATCAGTTGTGGGCTCCAGTATGGTAGCCAGCTGCTAGAAATATGGCCACACAGTTGACTACTTCACCAAAGTCTAAGGTAAACTTCAAAAAAAGAAGGGAGATAGGCTGACCAGTCACCACTCAGCATTATTTCACTAAATGTAAATCTAATCATGTCATTCCTCTGCTGAAACACCAGAGTGGATTCCCATTACCCTCACCATACAGTCCAAGTTCTTTGCCACACTGCAGCAAGGCAATAAATGTATTATCTACTCCATCTCCCACTCTAAATTCATTTCGCTCCACTTTGAACATCAATCAGCATGCTCTTGAAAAACCAAGTTTTGGGCTGGGCTTGTCTGCTCAGCCTGTAATCCCAGTACTTTGAGAGGCCAAGGCTAGTGAATTGTCCGAGCCTACGGGTTCAAGAACAGCCTGGGCAACTTGGCGAGACCTTGTCTCTACAGTAAAAATCAAAAATAGCCAGGCATGGTAGCACGCACCTGTAGTTCCAGCTACTTGGAAGGCTGAGGCAGAAGGATCACCAGAGTCCAGCAGGTTAATGCTGGGCTGGTGGTGAGTGTGCCACTGCCCTCTAGCCTGGGTGATGAAGTGAGATTCCAACTGAAAAAAAAAGAAAAAGAAAAGCTAAATTTTATTTAGCTCCTCAAACGTGGGATACTTTCTTCACAAATGCTATGCCTTTGTTGAAATTTTTAACCCCCTTTTCTTCCCTTCATTGGAAGATTCCCTCACATCTTTCAAGACTCGGTCCATCTTCCAGGAAACCTTCTCTAAAAATCTCATGCCAGAGTTAGGTCCCCCCATGCAAGTTTTTACAAAAATTATCTGTGCTGTTCCTTTCATAACACTGGCTGTTTTGCATTTCAATTGCTGGTTTAATTCTGTTTCTCCCTCCTATAATCTATGAGCTCCATGGGGATATTTGTTGAGTTAATGAGTAAAAGAAGGAGAAGAGGGCTAAAGATACAGGCATGAAATGAGCACCACCTTGAAGATTCAATGGAGTAAAACAGACACTTGAGGAAGAGGAGGAGTACCAAGGGAGCAAAGAGATGAAGGAAGAGCAATAAGAGACAAGAGAAAAAAGAACTATTTTGTGTCACAAAAGCCAAGAGCTTTATATCAAGAGAAGCAATAGCTGCAGATATTGCTGGGTATCCCTTCACATCTGTTATATATACACACAGTCGCACACAAACATCCACAAAAGCATAAACATGGATGCTACCTTGGACACAGTTCCTATAATCAACACTGAATTTCCTCTTCCCAATTGAGTGCGACAGCATCTCTATTAAAGGGGCTCATATAACTAAGAATTGGAATAAGAGAGGGAAAAATAAAACATTCATGTTTCCACATATCAAGTCCTCCTCCTTCTGTAAGTGTTGCTGTCTCTTGGAATCATGCCTAGCTGTAATATGTACTCTTGCATCATATAGTAAAAGTGTAGGCATTTGTATTGGTGCCAAGGTAAGTTGACTGCAATACATATGCCTATGTATTTAGTAATTGCAAACACTTAGGCCCTCGGTTATAATGGTAGAAGCATATATTAGCCCTCACTCATAAGTGGGACCTGAGCATTAATCACAATAGCACAAGAAAGGAATTGGCAGTCACAGGACTCTGCTAGGAGAGAGAGGAAGAGGAGGGACATGTAACACACAGAGTACCTGATCCTAAACCAGGGGACGTGAGGACCAGTTGGAGACCCAAACTTCACCTGCACATACATTACTTATGTACCTAATCCTGACTTGTACCCCACATCTTTATAATTAAATGAAGTTAAAAAAGAGGAAACTATTGAGGTTGAAGGAGGGTCCTTTTGAGGTCTAGAGTAGAAAGCAAAAGGGCCTCTAAGTGATAAAACAAAGAATTCCCTTAAATCTGAGACCAGTATGAGAATTTGGGGGAAACCATAGGTTTCCAAAGAAAAGAGTATATAGTCAATAATCAAAACTGGGTTACAAGATTATGCTATGAGTTGAGTGAAGGAATGCCATAGATTCTGGAGTTTTTGCCAAGATTGGGAGATTATTAAAAGAGGAATGACTTGGGTGAGGGGAAAAAGAAAATGACACAAAGTAACTTACCATAAAAAGCTGTTGCAATAAAGGAGTAAATGAATAGCAAAAGTGATGCGGGAGAATGATATAACAAAAAAGGAGAGTAAAAAAAGATAATAAACATGTAAGAATAGGAAGTAGGCAAGGAGATCATAAAGAGCTTTGTCTTGGTATCTTGGGCAATAGATGCCGTCTGCTTGGTCCAAAGTTCTTGGAGGAAAAGGCACCTCAACCTGTTAACATTAAGTGTGAGTAAAATTAATAAATCTCTTGCAATACTTTAGAATATCTGAATTGACCAGGGTAGAATCTATGATAGCCCAGGCAGATTAGGGTTTCTCATGTGTCAGTCATTATGTCATATGAGGACAGCTGGTGGAATCCAAAAGTAGAGGACCTAAGGGCAATTAGGGATAAGGGTAAAAACTTAGGTCATGGAATATTGAATACCTCTGGCAGTTTAGAAATATTTAATTTCAATAGTCCAAGAGCTCTTTCTATCATTCCAGAGGGCTGGGGATGATTGGGACAATGTTTTGGGGGGGACAAAGGAAGAACTCATAAAATTTCTTGGATAATTTTATCTGTGAGATGGATTCCTCCATCACTTGAAAGAACCAGTGGAATTTCTCATGTAGAAAATACTCATTTTAATCAATTTTAGCAGTGTAACCTCAAATGTTGAAAACTTCAAGCCAGTGAGATAACATGCATACAATAGTAATAGCATATTCATATCCATGAGGTTGAAGGAGTTGTATAAAACCTAACTGCCAGAAGAAAAACTCTGCTGAAGTTTCCCTCCATTAGAACTTCCTTGCTTACCTTTACTGCTTTACTAGCGTTGTTGTTGTTGTTGTTGTTGTTGACATATGGAGATATGGAGCACGAAGATATTATATTTAAGGTAGGAAGTTAAGTTTCCCCACCCTTGTTGACAAAAGACTTGATTTAGTTTCTCCCTCCCATAGTGAGTGATTTTGTGAGGGCCAAAGACAAAATGTCAGGCGAAGGACTTAGAAGAAGGCAAGCAGCCTTCTGGGTGATTCACTCCAAAGTGAATCCGGGTGATTCACTCCAAAGTGAATCTGGGTGACTAGAAGACCCAACTTGTTTCCAATTGATCTTTTCATAATGAATATAAAGAGCATATCTCCATGACTATGAGCTAGAGAAAGATTTTTTTAAACATGACACAAAAGAGAAAATACAACTGACCAAGAATGCTATGAAAGGCATTGAACTTTATTTGTATTAGAATAACGCAAATTAAAATCACACTGGAAAATCTCTACAGTGCCATAATATTGTCAAAATCTTTAAAGACTGAGGATGTGTTAACATCCATGTGGTAACAAGAAGGGTATTGTCACACTTCTTTAGGTAGTAAAAATGTGTAAAAACTTTTTGAAAAATATTTTGGCAGTACCTGATATAGCTAAAAGTATGCATAGCCTATGAACCAACAATTCTACTCCTAGGTAAACAGAATATAGAAATGTGTGCTTACTTGCACCATAAGACAAATACAGGTAAGATTGCCAGGTGAAATACAGAGCATCTAGTTAAATTTGAATTTCAGATAAACAAAACATAAATTGTTAGAGTAAGTATTCCCAAATACTGCATAGAACATACTCATATTAAAACACTATTTGTGCTTATCTTAAATTCAAATTTAACTGAGTGTTCTGTTTTTTAATTATCTAAATCTGGCATTCCTATATACAAAACATAGAAATATCACTTATAACAGTCCCACATTGGGGTAAAGTCATTGCCCATCAGCAATAGAATTGTAGTGTCAATTTCAATATCAATGAAAATAAAGCATAGCCGTAAGCAAACTCATGAATTAATCTTAAAGACAAAATATTGACTGAACACAGCTAGATATACAGAATATATAATATATGCTGACAGTCATATAAAGTTCAAAGGCAGGCCAAAGTATCTATTCATGTTGCCTAGGCCTGGAAATTTAGGAAGGAGAACTATAATAAAAATATGAAAATGAATTGTATAAATGAATTCTTGTCAGGAACTTGATTATCATTAGGAAAAAGAAGGGAGTTATCATCTGCAAGGGAGTTTGAAAGATTCTGGGTTCCTGAAAATATTCTACTTCCTGTTGTGTTTGGAGTTGCATGAGTGTTTGTTTTACCATTTAAGGGATACACTTATATTTTTTGAAATTTTCTGTTTATTGTATTTCAATAAAAATTTTTCAGAAAAGGAAATAAAATGTGGATGGTTAACCACCAATTAAAAACAAGATGAATAAATATATATTTTGCAAGATAATATTTTGATTGATTCAGGTGTATCCTGAGCACAGACAGAAAACTAATATATTTTATTATGAACATGAGTTAATGATGTTGTTAGCAATACACATTCTTTTGTGTTTTGGGGGGGGTTTGGTTTTTTTTTTTTTTGAGTTGAGTCTCACTCCGTCGCCCAGACTGGAGTGCAGTGGCACACTCCCGGCCACCGCAGCCTCGACCTGCTGGGCTCTGGCGATCTTTTCGTCTCAGCCTTCCAAGTAACTGGAACTACAGGCGCGTGCTACCACGCACGGCTAATTTTTGATTTAGAGATGAGGTCTCACCAAGTTGCCCAGGCGGGTCTCGAACCCGCGGGCTCAGGCAATCCACTCACCTCAGCCTCCCAAAGCATGGGATTACAGGCTGAGCCACCGAGTCTGGCTTACATACTCTTTATATACACATTTTTGCTGATCAAGTTTTTGTTAATTAAGTTTCATACAAATCTTATTAACATTTAGAACAATGACTCTTTCAACTCTCAAGACCAAGTCTAGACCAAAATTATATAAGATTAGAAATCCTGTTACAGGATATTTATTATAAAATGCACAGCATAAACATGTGCTTTGTAGTCCTATAAACTGACATGAAAATAATATCAATTCCATAATTTGAAGAGCCAAGTCACACAGTTTTCCAGTTACTAGAAGGAAAAAAGCCTCTGCAAACTATATGTCCTTATTACGTTTTTTTTTTTTTTTCTGAGTTGGAATCTCACTCCGTCACCCAGACTGGAGTGTAGTGGCCGCTCCGGGCCACTACAGCCTCGACCTGCTGGGCTCCGGCGATCCTTCTGCCTCAGCCATCCAAATAGCTGGAACTACAGGTGCGCGTTACCACGCCCGGCTCATTTTGATTTATTGTAGAGATGAGGTCTCTCCAAGTTGCTCAGGCGGGTCTCGAACCCGCGGGTTCAGGCAATCCACTCACCTCAGCCTCCCAAAGGCGCAGGATTACAGGCTGAGCCACCGAGCCCCGCTCCGTATTATGTTTAATTCCCCTGGACAGAGTGACACTTTTCAAAAGTATGTGATCTGTAGTCTCTCAAATTAGGCTCTCAAAGTATGCTCTGTGACTTTGTGCAAATAAGCACTGTGGAATATTTCACAATGCTGTATACATTCAAAAAGGATTTTTCTTAAAGTGTAAAGTAAATTTGATAAATTTAAGGATTTTTTTATTTTAAAGATGTGGGGTACAATTCAGAATTAGGTATACAAATGTTCATTATGCAGTTACCTTTGTTGATGAGGTGTGTCCCCCACCTCCCCTGGCAGTTTTCCACTACTGCTAATCCCTTTCTTATAGTATTGTGATCATTGTTCAAGGCTACTTATGAGTGAGAACATGTGGTACTTAGTTCTTTGTTTCTGTGATAGATCACTCAGTATTATAGACTCTAAGTCTATCCAAGTTACTGTGAAGTTCATAATTTTGTCCTTCTTTATGGCTGTGTAATATTCCATTGTGTATATGTACCAGATTTCTTTTATTCAGTATTCTTTCAATGGGCAGCACAGGTGGTTCCATGTTTTTGGTATTGTGAATAGTGCTGCAATAAACATGCATGTGTAGGTATCTTTTTCATAGAGTGATTTGAGTTCCTCCAGATATATTACCAGAAGTGGGATTGTGGGGTTGTATGGAAGATCAAATTTCAGATCTTTTGGGAATCACCAAACTGTTTTCCACAGAGGTTGTAAACTCCCACCAACAGTATAGAAGTGTTCCTTTTTCCCCACATCCCTCCAGCATCTGTTGTTTTTTGAGTTATTGATGATGGCCATCCTGACTGGAGTTAGGTGATATCTCAGTGTACTTTTAATTTGCATTTCTTTGATGACTAGTGAGGCTGAGCATTTTTTCATGTATCTGTTGGCTGCTCGTATGTTTTCTTTTGAGAAGTGTCTATTCATATCTTTTGCCCACTTTTTTTTTCAGCACATTTGTGTTCCTTGTAGATCCTAGATAGTAGACCTTTGTCAGATATACAGTTGGCAAATATTTTTCCCCAGTCTGTGAATGATCTCCCCACTCTCTTGATGAAACAAACAGAATCTTGTCAGTTTGATGAGGTCTCACTTGTTTATCTTATCTCTTATGGTATGAGCACTTGTGGAGTTTTGATCAGAAATTGGTTTCCATATCCAATTTCCATAAGGGTGTCCCCTGTATTTTCAAAGGTTCTTATAGTTTGAGGTTTTGATTAATTGGCATATTGTCTTTTGGCAAACTAATTTTTGATGTATTTTCCAAAAGCCCTTGCTACTGGTCTTAGAATGTGATTCCCCTTTCTTGTGGTCTTTCCAAAGAAAGACAAATAGATGTATTTTTATTTCACAGAAATCCTCAAACTGAATTATCAACTGCCTTCTAATTCCCTGTAGTATACCCCCCAAAAAATGGGGTTGGGGGAGGAAAGCCTTTACAGGCTCTGCTGTCTTCAAAGCATCACTTGCCATCTTCCAACCCATTTATTCTTAATGGAAGTTAGCACAACTCTACCTCTACTCTTTCCAAAGGTCTTACTGACATAGTCAAACCATACTGGCAAAACAAGAGAATACACCATCTTCTCTCTTCTCACATAGCCCCTTACATTTTGTGATTACTTTTATTATTATACGCTTTAGAATATACTGTGATATTTTATATACTATTATATTTTCCTTCTGGATTGTAAGCAGATCAAGGACAAAGACTGAATTTTGTAGTTATATCTACCCCCATTCCTATTTGACTTAAAGTTAAAAAAAGAAAAGATGAACAATATATTTCAGTAAGTGACTAAGCAAAAAGTTTATTCGGAGAAAGGGTATCTCATTGTGCCACAAATCTGTGACAGTGTGAACATTATCTTTATTTTGTCCATATGTGAGAATCTACGGGATAGTGGCTGATCAAGAAAGGCTTTTGTGGCCAGGCATGATGGCTTATGCCTGTAATCTTGGCACTTTGGGAAACAGAGGCTTGAGAATTCCCTGAGCTCAGAGGCTGGAGACCAGCCTGGGCAACTTGGAGAGATCTCGTCTCTACAATAAAACATCATCATCATCAACAACAACAACAAAATAGCTGTGCATAGTAGCACAGGCCTGTTGTTCCAGCTACTTGGAAGGCTGAGGCAGAAGGAGTGCCTGAGCCCAACAGGTCGAACCTGCAGTAGCCATGAGCATGCTGCTGCATTCCAGCCTGGGCAATAGAGTTGAGACTTCAACTCAAAAAAAAAAAAAAAAAGAAAAGAAAAAGAAAAGAAAGAAAAAAGGGGCTATGAGACATTCCATTATTGGTGAATGTAACCACAGAGATACACGACTGTACTTCCTCTTGACTTTCTATAGTGCTTTACACATTAAAAAAAATAATTCTATTAACATTATCCAATTTAATTTTTATAATATCTTAATGAAATGGACATACTTTAATTCATATTATAGATGAGTAAACTAACATTAACAAATAAAATGTGTTTTATTTATTATTAATTAATTTATTTTTAGAGGGGTACACATGCAGGTTTGTTAAATAGGTATATTGCGTGATGGTGAGATTTGAGCTTCTATTGAGCCCATCATTCAGGTAGTGGACATGATGATACTCAGTGGGTAGTTTTTCAACCATTACCTCCCTCCCTCTTCCCCTCTTTAGAAGTGTTCCAGTGTCTATTGTCCCATCCATGTGTCCCTTTATATTCAGTGTTTAGCTCACACTTACTAGGGAGAATATGTGGTATTCAGTTTTCTGATTCTGTGATAATTCACCTAGGATGATGGCCTCTAGCTATATCCATGTTGCTGTAAAGGATATAATTTTATTATTTTTTTATGACTGAATAGTATTCCATGGTATATGTGCTACATTATCCAGTACCTCATTGATGGGCACCTATGTTGATTCCATGCTTTTGCTGTTGTAGATAGTGTTTCAATAAACATTTAAATGCAAGTGCTTTTTGGTAGTGACTTAAGCACCTTTGTGTATATAGCCAATAGTGGGATTACTGGGTTAAATGGTAAATCAATCTATTTTTAGTTATTTGAGAAATCTCCAAACTGCTTTCCACAGGGTTGAACTAGTTTACATTCTCACCAACAGTGTAGGAGAATTCCCTTTTCTCTGCAACCTTGCCAACATCTATTGGTTACTGACTTTTACTAAAGTCATTCTGACTGATGTGAGATGGTATCTCATTGTATTTTTCTGATGGTTAGTGATGTTGAACATTTTTTACATGTCTGTTGGCCATATGTCTGCCTTTGAGATGTGTCTGTTCATGTCCTTTGCCCAATTTTTAATGGGGTTATTTGCATTTATCCTGTCAATTCACTTGAGTTCTTTGCAATTTCTAGATATTAGACATTAATTAGATGCATAATTTGCAAAGATATTCTCCCATTGTGTAATTTGTCTGTTAACTTAGTTGATATATCTTTAGCTGTGATGAAAGTCTTTAGTTTGATTAGGTCTCACTTATCAATACTGGTTTTGGCTGTTTTTGTTTTTGAGGTCTTGGTCATGAATTCATTGCCTAGGCTACTGTCCAGAAGAGTGTTTTCTAAGCTTTCTTCTAGAATTTTTATAGTTTGAGGTTTTACCTTTAAGTCATTAATCCACTCTGAGTTGATTATGGTGAGAGGTAGGAGTCCAACTTCATTCTTCTGAATATGGCTAGTCGTTTTTCCAGCATCATTTGTGAAATAGGGTGTCATTTCCCCAGTGTTTGTTTTGGTCAGCTTTGTCAAAGATGCAATGGTTGTAAGACAGTAATTTTACTTCTGAATTCTCAATTCTGTTATAGTGTTCATGTGTCTATTCTTGTATCAGTACCATGCTATTTTGGTTACTGTTGCCTTATAGTAAAACTTGAAGACTGGCAATGTGATGTATCCAGCTTTATTCTTTTTGCCTAGAATTGCTTTGGCTATCCTGGTTATTTTTTGCCTCCATATGTATTTAAACATTATTCTTGTTCTAAATCTGTGAGAAATAACGTTGGTAATTTGATAGGGAATATGTTAAATCTGTAGATTGTTTAGGCAGTATGGAGATTTTAACAATATTGATTTTTCCAATCCATGAGCATGGAATGTTTTTCCATCTTTCATGTCATCTTTGATTTCTTTTGACAGTGTTTTATAGTTCTCATTGCAGAGGTCTTTTACCTCTTTGGTTAAATGTATTCTAGTGTTGGTTTTGTTTGGTTTTTTTTTTTTTTTTTGTATGTGTGTCTTTAATAAATGGGAATGTGTTATTGAGTTGGTCCTCAGCTTGAATATTGTTGGTGTATTGAAATGCAATTGATTTTTAAGTGTTGATTTTATTGATTTGATTTTACTGAAGTCACTTATTAGTGCTAGGAGTCTTTTGGTAGAACCTTTAGTGTTTTTCTAGGTATAGAATCATATCTGTGAAGGGAGATAATTTAACTTCTGGTTTTCCTATTTGAATGCTTTTTATTTCTTTCTCTTGACTGATTTTTCTGGCTAGGACTTTGAGCACCATGTTGAATAGGAGTGGTAAGAGAGATCCTTGTCTTGCTCCAGTTCTCAGAGAAAATGCTTCCAACTTCTGTCCATTAAATATGATGGGCAGAAGTTAATTGTGGGTTTGTCAAACATGGTTCTTATTATTTTGAGGAATGTGCCTTTGATGCCTAGGTGGTTAAGATTATTATAAAGGAACATTAGATTTTTTCTGAGTTTACTGAGATAATCATACAGTCCTTATTTTCACTTCTGTTTCTGTGGTAAGACATGTTTATTGATTTGCATAAGTTAGACCAGACATGCATCTGAAGATTCTATCTGATCACAATGAATAATATTTTTTTGCTGTACTGCTGGTTGCAGTTTGCTAAAGTTTTGTTGAGAATTTTTGCACCTATCTTCATCAGGGATATTGGCCTTTAGTTTTATCTCTTCATTGTATCTTTGCCAATTTTTGGTAACAGGATAATATTGGCTTCCTAGAATGAGTTAGGGAGAAGTCCCTTCTTATCAATTGTTTGTAACAACTTTAGTAGTTTTGGTACCAGCTCTTTCTTGTATGCCTTATGGAGTTCAGCTGTGAAGCCATCAGATCCTGAACTCTTTTGGTAGGCAAGTTTGTTTGTTTGTTTTATTATTCATTCTAATTTGAGTTTCATTATTGTTCTATTCAGTGTTTTTATTTCTTCCTGTTTCAATCTAGGGAGGTTGTGTGATTCTAGGAATTTATCCATTTCCTCTAGAATTTCTAATTTGTACGCATACAGTTAATAGTAATCCTGATAATATTTTGTATTTCTTCTGAGTCACTTGTAATGTCTCTTTTTTCATTTCTAAGTGTATTTATTTGGATTCTCTCTCTTATTTTGTTTTGTTTTGTTTTGTTTTTTTCTTTTTTTTAGTTGAGCTAGGAATCTATAAATCTTGTTTATCCTCAAAACCAGTTTTTCAACTCATTGATTCTTTGTATTTTGGGGGGGTTCGTTCATGTACATTTATTTCTGTTCTGATTTTGGTTATTTCTTTTCTTCTGCTAGCTTTGGCTTTAGTTTGTTCCCATTTTTCTAGTTTTTTAAGGTGAGATATCGGATTGTTTATTTGAGCTCTTTCTGTTTTCATAATGTGGGAGTGCAGTATGAAACATTTTCTTCTCACCACTGCTTTAGTAGCATCCCAGAGGTTTTGGTATATTGTGTCTTCATTTTCATCTGTTTAAAATAATTTTTTTAAATTTCTGTCGTGATTTCATGGTTTACCCAAAAGTTGTTTAGGAGCAAGTTTTTACATTTTCATGTATTTTTATGTTTTTTAGGTGTGTGTTCCTCTTGGTGTGGATATCTAGTTTTATTTTCCTGTAGTCAGAGAAGATGCTTGGTGTGATTTCAACTTTTTGGAATTTATTCAAGATTAATTTATGACCAAGGATGTGGTTAATCTTGGAAAATAATCCAAGAATGGATGAGAAGAATGTATATTCTGTAGTTGTTGGGTGAAGTGTTCTGTAAATATGTTAGATCTAATTGGTTGAATGTCAAATTTAAACCAGGATTTCTGTTTTAGTTTTCTGCCTTGATAATCTGTCTAAAGTTAAGGCCTTATAAAGTGAAACCCCTCACTATTATTGTGTGACTGTGTATATTCTCTCTTAAGTAGCAATTGTTTTATAAATCTGGGTACTCCTATATTGGGTGTGTATATATTTTAAATAGATAATTCTTGAATTGAGCCCTTTAATATTATGTAGTGCTCTTCATTGTCCTTTTTTTTTTTAACCTCTATTGGCCTTGTCTATTTTATCTGATATATGAATAGTGACCCCTGCTCCTTTTTGTTTTTGATTTGTATGGCAGATTTTTCTCCACCCCTTTACCTTGAGCCTAGGAAGATCATTCGAGGTGAGATGGGTCTTCTGGACACAGCAAAAGAAGGGATCTTCTGAGTTAATCCAGTTTGCCAGTGTGTCTTTTATTTATTTAAATATTTAAAGCAGGATTTATTGAGAGGATAGAAAAGCTCCTGCAGTGGGAGGGGACCTGAAGGGTATGCCCCACTCTGTGTCTTTTAAGTGGGGCACTAACATCAATAACATTCAGGGTTACAATAGATATGTAAAGGTTTGTTTCTATCATAGTTGTTGAATTACTTAGTGGTCTCAGTTTCTTGGATGATTTACTAGCTACCTTTAAAATTTCTTCTTTCCTGCTCACCTTGGATAATCCAACCACAATGTGCCTTCATGGTGGTCATCTTATATAACATCTCACAGAATTATCTGGATTTCTTATACCTGCATGCCAAAGTCTCAAGCAATATGGGGAACATTTTCATGGATCATGTTAGCAACACTGTCTTCAGAGTGCTCCCACTTTTTTTTTTAATTTCTCTCTCAGGAATGCTGATCAGACATAGATTTAGTATATTTACATAGTCCTATACCTCTCAAAGTCTTTGTTCATTTTGAGAAAAATTATTTTTTCTTTATTTTTATCTGAGTCGCTTCTAGGGATTGGTCTTCAAACTCTGAAATTCATACCTCTTCTTGGTCAGGTCTGTTGTTAAGCCTTGCAGCTGTGTTTTGAAATTCTTGTAGTAAGTTCTTCATTTCCAGGAGTTCCATGTAGTTCCTTTTCAGAGTGATCATGGCAGCTTTCAATTTTTGAACTGTCTTTATGGTCTCTCTTATCTGGGAGTCTAATTTCTCTTGGATCTCAATGAGTTTTTCTGCCATCCATATTCTGAATTTTAGGTCTGTCATTACTGGCAATTCATTCTGTATATGATCAATTACTTGGAAACTGGTGAGAATATGAAAAGTGACAAAACAGTGATTTCTTTTTTGAGTTGCCAGAGTTCTTATGCTTATTTCTTCCCATCTGAGATTGCTGATGCTTCACTCTCTCTTCCAGGAGCAAATAGCTATGGAGATGTTTGTAGGCCTGTAGATGGTGCTTAATCATTTAAGTAAAGGACAGACTGACAGCTTTCTGCTCCCACTTATTTTGACTTTCAGATGACAAAGGACTTATACCCAGAATCTACAAAAAACTCAAACAAATCAGCAAGAAAAAAGTAAATGACCCCATTAAAAAATGGGCAAATGACATGAACAAACATCTCTCAACAGAAGATATACAAATGAACAACTCAACATCACTAATCATCAGGGAAATGCAAATCAAAGCTACAATGAGATACCACCTTACATCAGACAGGATGGCCATCATTAAAAAAAATTTTTTTTTAAATAGATTCTGGCATGAATGTGGAGAAAAGTGAAACCTATACACTGTTGGTGGGAGTGTAAATTAATACAGCCTCAGTGGAAATCAGTATGGATATTTCTCAAAGAACTAAAAGTAGATCTACCATTTGATCCTGCAATCGACTACTAACTATTTACCAAAAGGAGCAGAAGTCACTATATTAAAAAGACATCTGCAGTGGCATGCTCATTGCAGCACAATTCACAATTGCAAAGATGTGAAATCAATCTAAATGCCCATCAACCAGTCAGTAGATAATGAAATGTGATATGTGGTATATATGCTATGGAATACTATTTAGCTATCAAAAAGAATGAAATAACGTCTTTTTCAGCAACTTGGATGGAATTGGAGAACATCATCCTAAGTGAACTAATGCAGAAAAACAGAAAATCAAACACCACATGATCTCGCTTATAAGTGGGGACTAAACCATAGATTCACAGATATAGACAATGGTATAATAGACACTTGAGATTGGAGAGGAGGTGAAGGGATGAAAAATTACCTCTAGGGTACAATGTGCACAGATGGGGGTGGTGAGTACACTTCAAGTCCAGATAAAAAACTATTTATACTTCCTAAAGCTATTGAAACAAATCACCTTTCAGAGGACCTGCTTAGTGGCTCTGGCAGACAACCTGTCTGAAGGTGGTAGGTCTGTGCAGTTGAATTCAGAGATTGCAGGGGCCCTTCTGCTTGCTTGGGCCCAGAGCTGGAGGTCTGTGATTAGGCGCAGCAGTCTAGGTATGGGAGGCTGCTGGGTGCCCAGATCACTTTCTGCTCACACTTATTTTGGCTGCAGAGACTGTGCTGTAAAGGGTGTGGAGTACCTGCTTAATGGTGCTGATGGCTGGTCTCCCTAAAGGGCAGGGTGGTGAGTCCCTGCTGCCATGTTCAGTCAGACACAGGGTTCTGCTCACAATCTGTGGGCTGGGAGCAGAGGATCCACACCTAGGTGAAACAGCCAAAATGGGGGAGGATGAAGAGTGCTCTGACTCCCTGCCGCTCCTGTTTATTTCAGTTCCAGGCCTGTGCTGGTGATGGCCACTATTGCTTTGTTGTGCAGCTCCTTCCCTAGCCCAGGAGCAACAGCATCAAAGGCTTCACTAGTTAGAAAATTTCTGCCCCTCATGGGAGGGATCTTGAGCTGCTCTGCTTGGCCAGCAGTGTGTTGGGGGCTGGCGCTGAGCTTTAGGGAGGATGGGGTCAGTGGGCTGAGGGATTCCACATGGGCTTGGAGTACGCCACTGTGTGGTCACAACTGGGGACCCTATGTGCTGGCTTAGGGGCTGGGGGCTGGTGGAGGAGGAGGGTCTTAGAGTCCCTTAACTGGGATCACCAGGGTCTGTGGTGGTGGTTGTGAGGCAGGGTAGCTAGTACAGGTTAGGCACAGGGTTTGTGATGGGGGTTGTGAGGCAGGGTAGCTAGCACAGGTTAAATTTTTACTGCAGGCCAGGGTAGAATGTGAACTCAGCAGCCTACCCCACTCCCCAGGCCAATCAAAAGAAAATCTCATCAGATGTAAGACTAGAACAGCCCAATATTTCAATTTCTGGTTTAGCATAATACTCACTAAAAATCTTTGAGGTTCCCTGTGGAAAGTGGAAGGATAAATACCACCTCTTAACTGATCAAAACCATAGGCCTGATAATAAGACTACCTTTTAGCTCAAGAGCTTGCGAATTGAAAAAGTCTGGCAGATCTCCTGCAGACAGAATATGTGTCCTGGGATAAGACCACTCTTCCCATTCCTCCCATCAGAGGCAAAGACATGTTGGTCTCTCCAGAGTGACTATTACCTGTGCCCCACCTTCTTTAGCACATCAATTATTGTGAAAATATATCTAGTTTTTTAGTGAAAAGCAAAAGCGTGGTCTTTCTTTTTTGAGACTTACCCATGCCAAGCCTTTCTGACATGAATCTTCTGCCTCCTTCTTCTTCCTTCTCTTCTTCTTGCTAATAAATTTTGTTTTAAAACTTTGCTGGACCCTCTGAAAAGTTATTTCAGGGTCAAGTCAAGGAACAGACAAGTTTGCATCAAGCCTCATCTGGCTTCTGTTGGGGCTCCAGGAAATTACTCCCTTACTCACCCCTTCACCATACTGGGGGACTCCTGCACCTCTCCGTTGGGTCCAGGTTGTGTCAACAGGCTGTCTGATGCACTCCTCTGCCTCTGGTGAAACCCGTCACCTCTCTGTTGAGTCCTGTGGGGAGTGTTACTCCTCATCCTGCTTTAAGTAGAAACTCACTCCCAATTTTTCGTTCCTTTCCATGAGAAAGGTACATACCAGCTGCTTTTAGTCAGCCACCTTGCTCCACCCTCTATAGAATGTATTTTTAGTCAATGTTTTCTAGATTTTTAAGCAATACAATTACAATTAAATTCACATTTTCTGGCTCTGTTTTTGGTGTATGTTTTTATAATATACCCTTGAGTTTTTTGTTTTTGTTTTTGTTTTTTTTAGAAAAAAATGTCTTGCCATGTTACCCAGGTTGGCCTTAAACTCCAGGGCTTGAGAAATCCTTTTGCCTCAGCCTCCTGAGTACCTGGGATTACAGGAGCATGCCACTGTACCTGGTTACATAGAATTTTTTGTTTAATGTCAGATTTTTCTGTCACAAAACAGGGATAGTTTGTTTTATAAATTTATTTCCTGCATCTGATAAATAGTAAATGCTTAGTAATGCTGTTTTTAAAAAAATAAATGCATGATCTTTTCACTCCCATTCAGTTTCTGTATTTGTTCATCTCAAACACACCTGGAATCTTTTTTCTCCTCTCAAAAATATATGTGTAATCAAAAGTTATTTCTCTTTATCCATCTTTATCTTTCTGAAATCAGTTGTGTTAGCTGCTGGATTTCTTCAATATCTTTTCTCTGTCTTCTGTATTACACTTTGTTGGCCTCACTTCTTTGGAAAGTAGTATTACCATTTCTGGCATTAGGACTTAGTAAGTCAGATGAGGTCAGAATATTTTTTTTAAAGAAAGGCTATAAGAACAAGCTGTGCCCCCAACTCCATAAATAATTTATAAAGCTGCTGCAATTCTGGTCCTCTCTCAATTGTTGATTTCCAGCACCTAGTCAAAAACATTTCTCTACAGAAACTCTTCCTCTTTAGTGACTAATGCCCTTGTTCTTTTTTTATGATACTAATTCTCTCTCACCTTGTTCTTCTTTTGCCTGTAAGACACATTACAAAGATCTCTCTACATATTCTATTGAGGACCCATAATCCATCTTGTAGTTCCTATAAGTCCTTAGACATTTACAAAGAAGTGCTACCAAATTATAAAAGTTGTATATTATCTTTTACATAGTATAATTGATATGTCACCAACTCTATGCTAGTATTATATTTTGGCCATCAGTCATTATTATAGTAAAGGAAAATTTTCTTTGAGTCATACTATGTGATTGAACTTTTTAGCTCTCACTTCTAGATTTGTGCCAGCTACCAAATTTGTTAGTATGCCTTTTTATTGCACCTACATATAAATAGAAACATTAAGAAACATTGAGGACAAAGTAATGTAATAATTCAGATATGTGGTCCAAACCAACATCAATCTGTCAGTCAACAATATTTTTGATAAATCAACCATCTTCTAACTATGCTATTGTGAATTTCTACCACATTTTTACTGCCTCTCTCTAAGCAAAAGAGATTCAACTTTATGATTAAAACAAGCAATTTTTCTACACATATCTATCCTCATTTATCTGAGTTAAGGACATAAAAAATGAGATTAGTCAGGAAATATTGTTTTTTAGTCAATTTTTTTTCTATTTCCAGAAAGTATTTTTTAATAATTTATTTATATATCTGGTATTGATAGCAATTGCATAGTTTACCTTATGGAAGCCTTTTTTTCCAACAAAATACCTTATATATCACATTATATGTTGAAAAGCCATAAAGTGAAAAATAAATTAGGGAAGGGAATAGTGATCAAGGGATGGAAATTTCACACAAAACCATTAGAAAGCTCCTTCTAAAAAAGCTGAGAAAAGACCTTAAAAAGTTGAAAAGATGAGTCATTTTGTTATCTGAAGAAAGGTCATTTTGGACAAAGTTAACAGCAAGTTTAAATTCTGTAGGAGGCAGTATTCCAGGTGTGTTTGAGAAGTTACCAGAAGAGGCTATGATTGTAGAGAAAAGCCTCGTTTCACTTTGCCATCTGGCCTCCTGTTCCACACAGTCCAATGAAAGACTTCAGATTTGGAGAGAGATATGAGATGTAATCAAAATAAGGCTGTTCAAACTATGCTTCTTGTAGGGTTTTTCTCCTAGTGCAAATATCCAGGATTCCTATCTCATGACAAGAAAAATAAGGTAGTCATTTTAAACAAAGTTTCTAGCTTTTGGTCACTAATCTTTGCTGTCCTAGATGACTTTTGCTACCTTAATAGGTAATGTTCAGTGTCTTCAGAGAAGGATAAAATGGCATTTGATCATGTGGAAAATTGTCTGCAAAAGCTTCAAGTTGGAGAACTGAAGTCTAAGAGTAAACTCATCGTTGTTAAACTTAAAAAAAAAGTAAGGAATGTTTCTATGGGAGAAATCAAGTAAGATAATCTTGCTGAAATTCTGGACCAACTTTATGTGTCAGATTATTCAGAGATAGTTACCATAAAATTGATGACAGGGATTTATCAGGGAAGTTTGGCTAAGAGGATCCTCCAGGAAAATTCCAAGGGTAAGTCAGAGCCCCAGACTTCAGCTGCTCTTGTTATTGTCCTATCAAATGACCCCAAGTCACAGTAGTAGTTCCATCTACTCAGTAAAACACAAGAGCTATGTTTTATATCCCACCACACTGAGCAAGAACTGTCTCCAAAAAGCATTGATAAAATGTTTTTATTTTGAGTTAGGATTTTCAGTCATTATTATCTATTTTAGATCACAAATTCTCCAAGTCTATGCCTATTTGTGGTAACAACTTGATTATTTTGGAGTAGATTGTCTACTTTTACTTACTATTCATAAGTTAATCAGCATTTGAGTAAGAAATATAAGAAAACATAGAATGAAAAAACATTTGGAAGATGTGGCTGTTCTATAAAGAGATATGTAGAGATGAAAGTGAAGGAGGTACAAAGAAGCCCAGAAGGATGAACCTGAAAGGGGGAGATGCCAAAACGGAATTTCTCTGGTCTCATACATGACAATAATCCTTTCCTGGAACCCTAACAAGTCACAGGACATTGAGATTAACATCTTTCTCCTAAGGAATTTGTCTTTCACCTACCAGATCTGCCCCTCTCATCTAGGTGATTAGCCTCCGACCCATCACCATGGCAACAGATATATGATAAATCCACCAACCTACTGTCCATTACCATGATGTCAGTACCTGTGCTTACCTGTCCCTTCCTGATGATGTAACACCAGACTACCACTCAATCACCTTCATGACCTACCCCCATCAAAGGGAAGGTTTAAAATGCATTCAACCTCAAGCAGTCATTTCCATTGCTTTCGTTAAGCTCTGGCCCAGCCATGTGTTCATTGAGCTATGGCTGGGCCACGCTTCTTTCTAAGTCTGGCTCCCTCCCCAGTCTGGCGGTGGTGGATCACCCTTTTCCTTCTTTCTTCAATCTACTTTCTAAATAAACTATATCTCCCAATCTAATTTCTGTACAATTCTTTGCATCTTACCCATGGCACCAGCCTATTCCACAGCCCTAACATGTTTTACCGGCCTCACAGAACCTATTATAGGTTATGATTAGGGTAAGTTTGTTAGCAAGAGTCAAAATCAGGCAGTGTTCAAGGTCATGGGACTGCTGAATTTGGATCATAAATTACTTTTATCACCTGGACTTCTTATTGTAACTGACCTAATTAAGGAAAAAAGATGAACATATTGAAGTTTTATTTGGTGGTACAAAAACTGAGAATAGTAACAATGCTGTGTTGGGAGGAGAGAGTGTTATGGGACAACTTACCAAGAACACACAGAACTCTGGAGGTCCTGTGTCACTCCTACCGATGAAGATCTGAAAACCAAAGGGACACAGCCGCAAACAGATTGCCTGAGATGGTGAGGTTACTTCTGTGTTTAAAAAAGCATACATGAGGCTTTTGAATGTTTTCCTCTCCCATACTCTTATGAGAATTATGGAATATTGACTCAAAGAGAAAGAAAGGGCAACCTTTGTCAGCAAAGGAAAGATCCACTGAACTTGGGGATTTCCAGCCTTCCATCTTGGTTCTACAAAATATTTGAGAGTATGAGACTCTGAGATAAAAATGAAATTATAAATGATGAAATGGAAATTTTAAAAGAGGTCTAGGCTTTTAGGAATCAAAATAAATTGATACAGTTCAGATTTTGACTCCAGAAATTATGGTGCTCCCCAAAAATTAGACTATAAAGCCACTAATAGCAAAAACTAATCCTCCATACTAACTTAAAGGAGCAGATAAAGGAGCCAAGATTTAAAACTGGCTAATGCAAAGATTTCAGAGAAAAATACATGGAAAATAAGAAAATCTGAGCTCAATATCATAGAGACCATCATGGCAGAAGATTGTAAATCCCAGGGCAGAAACTGTGGTTCTCACAGGAATGTATCTGTTTAACCTAATAAAGCATGATGGCACAATAGGATTATAGCAAATAAAAGTAAAATTGTCTAGCATCAGAAACTTGGCTTAAAGGAAATAATTTGGGAGGACCAATTCAGAGTAGATAACCCACAGATTTAGTATATATGTTCTGAAATCAGATGACTGAGTTCAAATTTGTAAAACTGAGATCATAATACATACCATATAGGATTTTTTGTGAAAGATTAATTAAGATAATAAGGTGATGAGTTAAAATTGTACATGAAACACTAAATTCACCTAACAAATATTAGAAGGAATTTTAGTTTATCAAAAATATTATCATCATTGTTATTTGTGAATACTATGCCTACTTTGTAAACAAAAAAAACAAAGATATGTTATTTTACTTTTTTCAATATTACATGTAAGAAGTGTCAAATCTTAGACTGATATACACAGATATGTAGACTGAATCCAGAACTCTTTCATAGTCATTAAAGTATGCTTCCTAACTAATAGTGTTTTTAAAAGATGTCCAGAATCTAATTAAAGCATATTCTATCAGGGGAAGGATTTTTCTTTTGTATGTTATTTTGTTTGCTGCTTTAATTAAAAAAAAAAAAAAAACCTGACTGACATCATTCATGTCACATGTAAACTAATTATAGCTACTGTAAGGGAAATAACATTGCTTTTAGAATTATAAAATTTGAGGTTTAGTTCCAGAGAAGGCATATATTAGCTGTGAGACCTTGGATTAATTCATTTGAGTGTTTCTGAGTCAATAGACATTGAACATTTTGTACCTCAATATTTGAATACTTCACACTCTCCAGAACCTAAATAAATAGACTAAAAGAAAAACTGGAAAGTGAAGGGGAAGGGGAGACACAGAGTCAGGTGTATTTAATGAGGAGTTGTGAACATTTCTTCTTCAGTTAGAGTACTATTATCTATTGAGGGCTATTGAATAAGATTTTTTCTAAGTCTAATTTTTCAGCAAAAAAAAGTCACTATGGGAAGAATAAGAAAGTAAAGAGTGATGAAAGAGATAAAGATGAAAACCAGGAAGATGAAATTGATGAGAAAGAATTAAGTGATGATAATAATGATAATGTTGATAATTAAGAAGGAAAAGCTTTCTAGCAAAAAAATCCTAGAAATGTTTTTCCTAATTAATTTTTATGGCAATAGGGAGACAAATATGTAAACCCCTATGATATTTGATTCAACTCTTATATATTCTGCATATTATTTATATTTCTTTAACTATCTAATTATAGATTGTTAAGAAAAACTTTAGAAAGATGAGATATTAGACTCATGATGCTGCTAGGACAAAATATTTTAAATAACAGTTGTCAACTGATAAAAATGAATTATTGGAGTATCTATAAAATATTTGTCTTATAATTACCAAGAATAAATAATATAATTACCAAGAATAAATACTAATGCATGTAATATTAAAGGCCATTCAGTCACTGTCAGGTCAGTGAGCCAGTGCCACAAAGAATTGCAAAGGCAAAGCAAAAGAGTATATTCACCTTCAGGACAGACTGAATGGGGTCAGCCCAATGCTGCAAGCAGTGAGAGCATGGGGGTGTGGGAAAAGATGTATTCAAGGCATTTACAGGGAAACTGGACTAGAAAAAATTCCAGCAACTGTATACTTGGGAATTGATAACATTAGTCTTGTGTTTTGATGTTGTCAGGACAACATATCTTGTGACTCCATCAGGTAGGGGCTAGAGGGCTGGTGGACTGTCACAGAAAGCTGATCAAAAGAGATTAGGTCAGCTTGGCCTTTATGGCTGGAAAACAGATACTTGGAATAGAGGGGTAATTAATATAGAGCATGCTTGGTGGTTACAAACAATTATCAGTATTTACCTCAGAGAAACTGGTTGTTTCTGCCTTCTGTTAGCAATTGGAGGGGGTCAGCTAAGTGATTTGCTAAGAATGCATAACAGGGCTAAGCAATGTTAAAATGGCTTTAAATAACTTTAGCTAAGATTATTTTATTAAATTATTCCATTTTGATATTTTACCCTTTCAATCACCATGTGTCTGATTTGTATTTTAAATTCATCCTGAAATATATCCTATCATTAAAATGTCTTCTTGCTAATTTTTTTAAAAATTCCTCCCTCAATCAGAGACCTAAATGTAAAACCTCAAACCATAAGAACCTTAGAAAAGGAAGGAAATACTCTCATGGAAATCGGAACTGGCATCCAATTTCTGTACAAAACCCGAAACCCACAGGAC
>NW_007256161.1:43134-54069 GCF_000164805.1 Carlito syrichta | reverse complement strand
GTCAGCTAAGTGATTTGCTAAGAATGCATAACAGGGCTAAGCAATGTTAAAATGGCTTTAAATAACTTTAGCTAAGATTATTTTATTAAATTATTCCATTTTGATATTTTACCCTTTCAATCACCATGTGTCTGATTTGTATTTTAAATTCATCCTGAAATATATCCTATCATTAAAATGTCTTCTTGCTAATTTTTTTAAAAATTCCTCCCTCAAACATCCTAATTTTGATTAAAGTTACCTTTCATGTGAGCTTTACTTTTAATTCAATGCCTATACTTGATTGTCATGGAAAACTGTAATTCAATCCAGTATTCCATTTTATATAAATAGCTATCATATCTTCATTAGGGTAAAAATATCAGTATATTTTCTCTTATTTTCTTTTTTAAGCTTGACTATATTATCAAATGATTAAATATAATCATTTCCAAAAAAAGAGAAAAATTATTTTTGTAAGAAGCTATAAGAGATGAGTTTCTAATAGAGTCATAGTCAAAATAAGAAAAGCATAATTCTTTGGTTATGGTTATCCTGTTTTCTACTGCAGCCTGTTTTCATTAACTCATTTATTATCTGTGCCAAAACCAAGCCAATATTTTATACATTCAGCTCTCTCTTGGACTATTTCTTTCTTACTTGCATCACTTATTACTAAATTTCCATTATCTGAAACAACTTGGTTGAAACTTATCATCTAGCCTAATCTGCATGCAAGCTGTGTACACCCAAGCAAACATACCAGGTGCTTGCAACCAGAAGTTGAAATGTGCCTGGGAAAAGGATGTACCAAGGAGTTATGAAGTAGGCTACGAATAGTCTCTGCTACAATGTTGGGAATTGGGGAGGTCATTATCTTTTTCTCTTTATTTTTGTATATTTTGAAATTTGTCATCATAAAGAGGATAAAATAAAAGCCTAAATTTATTGAAGAGGTTAAGCCAGCTGGCAATGAGGGAAAAGAAAGAGCAAGCTTTTGAGAGAAAATAAAACAGGTGAAAAATGTGCTTTGGCGTATCCTTAGGTGATAATAAACCTCAGAGGGAATAGTTCCATGTTGAGCAAAAGATATTAGGTCCTAAGCACCAGGCTTTCAGTCAACACTAAGATGACTTAGACTAATTTGGTTTAAGAAATCTAGAACCTCAGAATTTAGAAGATCATAGAGCCTTGGAAAATTAGAGATTTTAAAATGGTCCTGATGAATTCAAGACTAGAGGCCCTTTATTCTTTATTCAGCATTCATATAAGCCTTCCTACAAGGTCCAGAAGTCATCCTGAGTGGGTTAAAGAGAGTGGGATGTGAGAAAGTAAAAATAAACATGGATGAAAGTTTTAAAAATATTTTTCTGAGATGCCAAGGACAAAGATAAAGCAATTAATGAAGGTTAATGAAGTGGCAGGTAGGAGCATACTGTATGAGAAGAGAGATTCGAGCCTGTTAGATGTCCATGAAATTCCAAGAAAAGATGATAGATTGAACCCACATATGTATTCCTTTTCCCCTCAGAGACCCTAGAAAAATGATAAAGAAAAAAGGAAAGAAAGAGAGAGAGAGAGAAATAAAAGAGAGAGGAGAAAGAAAGGAAGAAAGAAGGAGAAACTGTTTTAATGTAAATTTATAACAACAGAGAGACCAGGAGAGGGTCTGTAAAGAGATAAAGATTCTGAAAACGGATGGAAAAGTCATATAGCAGGCCAGTGTAAGCCACAGCCAAAGGAGTCCAGAGAAGATAAGCAGAGTCACCACCGCAAACACACACAAGAGAATCAACTGATTCAGAAATTCAAAGATGACTGATATAATGAAGAATGTGCTCCTCTGCTTAGTCTAAAGCCAGGAATAAACCAAAATGAGCCATCTTTTAACCAACACAATTTTTTTTTTGCCTCCAGCATTCTAGAGATGCTGGAGGCTGTGGAGAGGGCAGTAGGGAACTGGTTAAAGGGGGAGAAGCAGGTGAAGGTCCAAGGAGTGTAACAGGAGACAGCTTATTGCTGTCAGCCTTCTAACATCATCAAATACTACAAATTAAAAATGACTACTTGGTGACTGAAAAACTACAATTTTTATATTTTATGCATTAAATAAGAAAAGATAGATAATCTTCACTTTTCCAAACTTTATATCTTTTGTCTTTCTAAACTTTAACTTGATTGAAAGGCAGCTAACATTGGATCCAAGTTGCAAACATGTCTCCTTATCATAGATGTTCTACTCAATTAGTTGCAAAGGAAAAGTCATCTTTTAGACAAGTGTTCTCTGTTCTGGTCAAAACCCAGCTGATGGTAAAGACTAGCTTATATCTAGAAACTGAGAAATGGAACAAGAAGTCTGATTAATGAGGCAAAAGACAGGCAAAAAATGCCTGTCTTCTGCCTCATTAATCAGAGCCTGTTTTTTAATTTATGGATATTTCCTTTTCGTTTGTTTGTTTGTTTTTGTTTTTTTGAGTAGGAGTCTCATTCTGTCGCCCAGACTGGAGTGCAGTGGCCGCTCCCGGCCACCGCAGCCTCGACCTGCTGGGCTCCGGCGATCCTTCCGCCTCAGCCTTCTGAGTAGCCGGAATTACAGGCGCGCACTACCACGCCTGGCTAATTTTTTTGACTTATTGTAGAGATGAGGTTCCCCCCTTAAATGATTTAACTGATTGAGATAATAAATAGTATTTGTGATGCTACAGTACCATTTTGCTTTGGGAAAACGAGAAGCTGGACAAGACAGTGGTTCAGCCTTCTGCAAGAAGAGGGAGAACAAAGACATATTCACAAGTTGAAGCAAAACCAAGCATAAGATAGTGAAGAAATGCCTGAAAGACACAGAACAAGTTGCCTAGTCATTTCCTTCTGAAGGATCACAAGAATTCAAATTACTTCTCTATGAAAGGCAAAGGGAGTATGTTTGTTGCCTTTTGTTTTGCCTAGATTTAATCTTCAGAATGAAGATTTGTGTGGGCATGAAAAACACATTTGAGTGTCAATCATGTTCTAGACCTTAAAATGGGTGATTCAACCTGCATTAACTCATATAATTTTCATATGAGATGGAGATGAAGCCTAAGAGCCAGAAAGACTAAACAATGGAGTTAAATGTGTTAGACTCAAAAATCTTTGCTTTTTTCTTACTCTTGATAGTGCATACTAAAGCAGAGGGAGACAAAGAAAGAAAAGGTTAACTGATTGGTGAGACCCTTTTCTAGATTCATTACACTCATTATTCTATTTGTTTCTTTTAGTGAAACCATTGGAGGGCACTGTTGTCCCATGAACAGCTGCAGAAACTTCAGAGCGGGACCAAGAGAAAAATAATTAATTCATTCAACAATTATTTCTGGAATACTTAGTGGACCAGAATTCAAGAACTCTGTCAACTACCAGAAAAATAAAGGTAAATTTGAGAGCATTTTACCCTTAGTGGGAATGGCCAAGGGAAGACATACAAGAGTTACCTAAAAATCATGCAGCTGACTGTAAAGTTATTAAATAGATGACGTGAGAATAGAGAGAGAAAGACTATAAGTATTTTCCTACAGATAGAGTTTTAGTTGGAAGTGGTACTAAAAAGTATATTCAGAATTCAGAAGATGGGAAACATCAGCAACATGGGAGAATAGAAATCTCATGACTATACTTCTTCCCACAGACACACCTCACAAACACTACACATGGATCAATTCTTTCAAGGAAAAAGCCAAAATCCAGTTGAAAAACTCCTACACATAAGATGACTGAAAAAATATCCATATCAGACCCCTCAAAAATAAAAAGCAGATATACACTCACACACTAACCTCACTCTGAGTACAGTGCCTTTTGATCAGGAAGGAAATCCCAATCTCAACTTCTTTCCGGGTTGTACCACACATGCAGTGCCTAATTATTATGGTCCCTGCCAGAGGGCTTGACTCTTAAATAACAGTGCTTAAGGAATGGTAGGTACTGGGAATCAGAGAATTCGCCTCAAGGGTAAAGAACCAAGAGGGGTTTTGAATCATACAAGCACTCCCAGAAGCTGTAGCTCCAGGCTAAGCCCAGTTTCCTGCTTCTCCCTGGAAAAATTTGGCCACCTGCTTTACCAGTTGTTCACTGTTGTTCTGGACATTATTTTGAAGCCTGTTTTTGAAACAAAGAATAAATCCCTTTGAACTTAAATGGAAAGAAGGCAATCATAGCACCTTCTTCTTCAGATTGCTCAAGCAATGATTGTAGCCCTAATCTCTTTCCTGAAGAGAGGTTGGAAGCTTCTGCCAGCAAGAACAGGAGAAATGGCACTCTCCCACTCTCCACATCCCCTTCCCTGGCCAGATCTAAGATAAATTTCTAAGATCACTCATTAGAAGGATCTAGGGTACTCCTCTGTGCCCAAATGTGAGACATTCCCTGTGCCTTCTTTCATGGCTCACTTCAGTGATAGCTCTAGACCAGAAGTGTCTTCCTACAAGGAGGGTGTGAGAACTACTTGCATATCCTTCCCCAACTAACTCCAGTGATAATGCCAGCCCTGCAATCTCTCCATGGAAAGAGGTTAGAGGCCTCTACCAGCAAAAATAGAAGGCATGGTACTCCTCCTGCTCTCATCCCTGGCTTGCCCTAGTGATAAACTCTTGCAGTTTCTCATTGGACAGATTCAGGGAGACCTCTTTCCTTAACTGAAAGGAAAAGGGCATGCCCTATGTCTTTCTTCCTAGATTGCTTCAGTTATAACTTCAGACCAGATATCTCTCCCTAACAAGAGGGTATGAGACTGCTGCCTGCTTAAACAAAAGAAAGGGCACTCCCTGCACCTTCTATGGCTTGCTCCACCAAAAAACACAGATCTGCAGATTCTCTCTAAAAGTAGTTTCTGCATGTGTCAAGCACTCTAATTTTTATAGCTTTCACCTAAAGGACTGACTCCTAAATTACCTAGCTCTGGGAGTTCACATAGCTCTGCACTCCTGAGTTTTCTAGACTGTAGAGAACAAAAATGTGACATTTAAACTTGCAACATTCCTGCAAATACCTTCCAAGAACCAAAAGAAGAAATGTTATCAGGAGAGGCTTCTGCTTCAATCCTGTCTTGGTGTAAGGCAGAAACCCATTTTACCTATAAAGTCACATGCTCTCAAAGTGAAGGGTTGGAAAAAGATATTCCATGTAACTAGAAGCAAAAAAACAGGTGGCACTGCATTACAGCCTGGGCAACACAGTAGGACTCCAACCCAAAAAATAAATAAATAAATAAATTTGAATCTAAAAAACATACAGAAGATCAATAAAATAAATAGTTATTTTTTGAAAAGATAAACAAAATTGCCAAACTTTTAGCTAGACTAAGAAAAAAAGACCTAAATAATTAAAATCAAAAATGAAAAAAGGAAACATGACAGTAGACCTCAGAAATTCAAACAATTATTAAAGACTATTATGAATAACAAATGGGAAAACCTAGATGAAAATGGATAAATTCCTGGACAGGTACAACCTACCAAGATTGAACCATGAAGAAACAGAAAACTTCAACAAGCCAATAAGGAGTAGCAAAACTAAACTGTAACAAAAAGCCTCCCATCAAAAAAGAGCCCAGGACATCATGAGCTTACTGCTGAATTCTACCAAGCATTTCAGAAGAATTAATACCACTCTTATTCAAATTCTTCAGAAAAAAATTCAAGAGGAAGGACTAATTCCAAACTCCTCCTACTGTGGCAGGATGCGGCAAATGCTCAAATATATTTCTTGTATGATTGAGTGAATAAACACAGAAACATGTAGCTGGCTCAGGATCAGCAGTTGGCCTCATGGCAATCACTGGGTTGACTCCCATTAACCCAGCGGCAGGAAGGGGGGGTTGATAGCAATTAAAGGTATTTCCTTTTGAAACGCAAGTTGCAACTTTAAAGACCCGCCAGGCGCCAGGCAGGTTTTGTTTATGAAAGGCCAAATGGCCCAGAGACTGGTCATTTCATGGAAATGGAAGAGTCTTATCTAAAATCCCCTTTCTGAAGTTGACGGTTTACAAGCCTGTCATTCCTGGAAACCATTTGTTCTTTGAAAAATCTGATTTTACTGAGTACAACCTTGTAAGATTCCAAAGGAAATATGTAATCACTCAACACGATCCCCTCCCTTACCTAAACAAGGGTATAAGACCCCACTTCTCCTGTTCTTGGGCACTCAATTTGGATGCATTAAACCCTCGGGCCCGCTGGGATGGCCAGCATAATAAAGTGCCACTTCCTATAATAGTCTCGGTGTCACGATCTCTCTATTTTTCCTGCTACATTTCTGGTGCACTGGCCAGGAAATGGAGATTTTGGAGACGGTGTGTTCCACCTTCTTTGTCATCGAGGTACGACCTCCAGGGCAATGGGAAGGGCAATCTCGCCTGGTGTACAACAGACCTTTTGATCTATAGGAGGGAGGCCCCTCCCGGCGCACTGAAGCTCGGGTCACAAAAGCACAACAGGAACCCAAGAGGCAAGGAACTGGCATAAGGATGACCACCTGATGGAAAGGACAGAAAGATCACCCAATGGAAATGGTAGGAATAAAGACCTTTGCATAGAGCTGCCAGTGGATGGCAGAAGGGGAGCTTGATCACCTCCTGGAGCCCGGTAGTAATCTTCCAGCCTGAAGGAAAGGGCTGAAAGGCAGTGGAAGGAAACACTGTCTGAAGATGAACCCATAGGCTCCTAGGATTAGGAACCCAAGAGGCGAGGACGGAGAGTTGAAGAATGTGCTGTGTGCTTGTGTGTGAATGAGACGGATGGCATAAAGTTAGTCTGCATTATGGGTGTACCAACCTGCCAATTGCTAAGAGGTGTCTGAGATATCTTTGTGAGAAGTATGACTGGAGGGGGACAAAGAGGATGTTTCTCATACCCCTCATTCTCTTATTTGTGTGTGTCTGTCACTTTAAATCTGCTAAAAGGCTGGTTGAGTTATTATGCTTTGTTTGATGGGTCATGTCGTCTTTTAAAAACTTGATCGGTGCATATTTCTTTATGTCATTTTATGTCTCCCTTTATTTGTGTGGTGTTTTCTCCCAACCTGATGACACTGTTAAAATTTCTGCCTTTTGTTGTTACAGCTGTGGAAATATTGCCTGTTGCATATAAGTGTTACCAGTTATCTTAAATTCATTCCAGGGACCACATCCCCTCCCTTACTTAGCCTGTGTTCTCCTTCATAAATTCTGAAGGAGCTCATTCTAATCCACCTGTAAAGAAACGTAGAAATGCCTCTTATATGCTACTTAGCCTTTTGCTAACTCAGTGCAAGTTAATGCTAGCCTTGGAGAAAAAAAAAATTTTGTAATCTTTCTCTGGCAGCTAAGGGAATGAATAGGTTGTTCTTGTTTTCAAATGCTAAAAGCCAAGTTAGTTGAAAGTAAGTCTGTTTCTAAAGGTTTAGGCCTTGCCTAAGATCATAATCAACTGTTTGTCCCTGTAAAACTGTTGGGAAGTCTCTTAGAGTCGTGTAATGTATGCTGAGTCCCTACTTTATATTGTAATGCTAAATAACACTAATGCTTGTGTTTTTGGCTATGTCTGCCTAGCACACCTCTTACAAGACTGGTAAAGCTTTAAATGCTAAATACTTTGCAGGACTTAATAAGGCATGGGAACTGGCCATTCCCACCTGATTAAGTCACCTTGTGAGCTCGGTACTTCACCTAAAGGACAGATCAAGTACAGTTTGTGGCGCATAGAGTGAGACTTAATCACTCTCATTTAATTGTCCACGTCTTACGACTAAGGCTGCTGTTTAGTAATTCATAAGGATTTTTGACAATTTTGCCTGCTCATAATTAGGAATAAGTAGGAACCGATCATTTTACATCTACGTGGTCTGTTCACTAAAAAGGTTTTGTACCAGGCCATTTTTGTAGACATCATTGAAAAGTCATGGAGCAAAAGAGAAAAAAAAAGGGTCTTCAAGAAAGGCTGAGAACACTAAGTCTGGGAGAAGCCATCAGGATTCCAGGAATTCCTGGCATTGCTGTTTATGACTTTATTTAGTTATTTGTTTGTTTTAGAATTCTCCTTTGAGGAATAAATTGCAAGTGTTCACAGTAAATTCTGGATTTTCAAGAAATGTGACCAAGAGAGTGTGTAGTGGTCTGTGCCCTTGGATACCCCGATAGGACACATTTTGAATGATTGGAGCAAATTAAAATTATGTGGTTTAATAATAATAAGTGCCTTATTAAAAAAATCAAATTTGAACTCACTACAAGTTAGCAGATAATAACATTTCGAAAAGAACAAAACTATCTGGCAATTAAATTCACTTTGTAGACCTAAGGAAAAATAAAATGGTCAAAAGTTTTGTATGCAGAGGCATTTTAAAAATTTATTTCACTACTTTGCAAACAAGATTATATCCTATAGAATATTAAATGCCAAACTCCAGAGGCTTAACTCAGGACTAGAAGTAACAAACTCCCAATTATAGAAAGCCTCTGAAGTTCTTAGAAACTGAAACATTAAGGAAAAATAAAAAAGAGAGAAGAACTCCAAAATGAGCACCAGCCAGAAGAAAGATAAACACATTGGCAGTTGCCAATAAGGGCAAAGCTCCAGCCACCCAAAAGAGGCCTGATAAGGATAAACCTGCTATGAATATGGTCAATCTGAACACCTAAAGCTCAATTGTTCTTAATAGCCTAAGCACCCAGAACCTTGTCCAATATCCATACTAAAAAAAGACACTGAAAGAGATGGTGCAGCCTCTCCTGAAGGGGGGGAGAAACACCTAGCTTGGTGATGGTGGTTGTTGACTGAAGGGGGAGGGGCACGGCCCAGTGCAGCACTCTGTATGCCATCCACCCAGAGAATCCTTGGGTCTATATAAATGTGGCTGGGGTCCAAATTAATTTCTTAATTAATACTGAGGCTAAGTTTTTAGCCCTTGTGCTCATACTGAACTTCTTCCTTCTAAAACCTGCTCTCCAGTGGGATTAAAGGTGTTCCAAAAACTAAATGTTTCACCTAACAGTTACTAAAAGGTAAATTCAAATTATGACTGTAAGAGGTTATCTATAAGTAAATAAAAAGGAAAGCAAAAAGCAAAGGAAAAATATAAAAAGGTTGTTAGTATACAAATAAGGTTTTAGTAAGAAAACAAAAAAGAAAGGAATATAAGAAAAAAATATTTTTATCTAGGAGGAAATCTTATATGGTACACTTCTGTCCTATAATAAAGTAAATCGTTATGAGAATTTTTAAAAAGGGGGTAGAGAACAAAAATAAAATGGTATAAGCACACCAAAAATAGTATAAGGAAAGTTTATAAAAAATATACATACAAAAGAAATTCTGTAAACAATCTAGGCATAACAAGGTCTTTTCTAAATGCAAGTCTCCAAACATTTTCGGATTTCTCTTCAAATTTTTACATAAAATTTACTTAAGTGCCTAGTTCAAATTATAGTCTAAAACAATCTGTCAGGCTACCATTATAGTCCAGAAATATAAAAGCTGGTACTTGTATTAAAGCCACAGAAATTAAAGTGTATCATTTAAGTTATGTTAATAACTTCGGGCCTTGTAGCTTTTGTACAAAAGGTAATCAGCCACTGCCTACAATTGTCAAAATGTAGGCCTGACTTTATTCCTTTTATTGAGCTAGAATCCAGTAATTTCATGCCCACATAACGGTCATGCAAAAATTCCAGCTAGTGCCTGCAAACAATGCCACTGCTGAAACAAATGTGGACGCCTCAAGTCAGACAGGAAGAGATTTTTTTATCTCTGGCTAGGCAGGACTGTGCCCATTATCAACTCTGAAGAAATTACAGAAGATGAACCTTCACCCCTCAGCACCCCAAATGATTATGGGATCGAAAAATCTCTAAAGAATAAATAGTTGAAGCAGGGTAGCTAGCACAGGCTAGACATAAATAAATTTCCTATAAGTAGGTTTTAAAAGGCATTCAAATGTTTCTACTGCAGGCTGAGTGGCAACCTATCCCACCCCTTGGCAAATCCAGGGAAAACTCCATCAGATGTAGAACTAGGACAGTACAATCTTTCCATTTGCAGGTTAGCATAATAATCACTAGAAATCCTTTGGAGACACGAGTAAACTAAACATAAGTATTTGATATTGCAGGATCCAAGTCCCTGAAATGGAATTTGTTAAACCTTTGAAGTTGTTTAACAGTAGGCCTTTGAAGGAAAGGGGGGCCACAAACATAAATGCTCATAAGAAAATGTGTTGTCCATTTGGGACAAATTTTAATCACATTTACAAGCCTATTTCCCTAGACACTTCTTGGACCAGAAGAAACTCAAACATCCCAGGGGAGTAGGTGCTGCTAAAAATTGAAGAAAGGAAGGACCCAACCAACAACTGTAAGAAAAGAATAAAGGACCCTAAGGGTGGGTCTGTTCCTATACAGGTCTATCGAATTTAAATACCTAACTTCTCTATCATAATGAAACCCCTCTATGAAGTCTCAAAGGGGGGTGAACAAAAGCCCCTGCTATGGGGAAAGGCCCAGAAACAGGTTTTTGAATAAAGTGAACTGGCCTCTCGCCTTTTGAAATTCCTTATGGGTGGCTATGGAGGGCCAGCCCCCAAAAAGAGATTTAGAGGGTCCCTGGAAGGTGGGGTAGCATCAGTGAATATTCTGGAGAAATAAGGAGAAAGAAAGAGACTGGACTCTGTCTAGTGCAGAAGCCGATTCTGTAGTAGGGATAGATATTGAAAGAAAGATGGAGGGATATATATAAAGAGGAAGAAAGAGAAAGAAAGAAAGAAAGAAAGAAAGAAAGAAAGAAAGAAAGAAAGAAAGAAAGAGGACAACTGTTCAGTGAAATGAGCAGAAGCTGTTTATTGGGACCAACCATGAGTCTTTTATCCCAAATTTTCACATGTTAAATCACAAGACTTTCACGTGAACACAAGGCCAGGTGGATGAGGCAACATCCCCCCCACCCACCAGGT
>NW_007256161.1:27400-43114 GCF_000164805.1 Carlito syrichta | reverse complement strand
TTATGCTTGGTTATGTTCCTCAAAGGCAATACAACAATTCTAACATCATAAAATCCTAATAATCAATAACTTCTAAAACTTATGCATACCCAACACCTAATGACTGACTAAAATCCTAATACCTTTCTATTCTATGTTAACTTTACCTGTACTATAAAAAACTCTTAATTATAACTCAGACCAGTTCCTAAAGAATGTGGCCCAGTCCAAAGATCACATTGGGCCATTTCCAGGAACAATTGATTATAATCTCTTAACAAAATGGATATTCTAAAATCCTATGTATCTATCTTAATTTCTATAAAAGTTTCTAATTCCTAATCCTAGTATATAAAGCTGATCATCAACAATAAAGCTTCTATAATAAACCCAAATACAAACTGTAATTGTACTAAAGTCAAAATCACAATTAGTAGAAAGCGGGAACAATGAAATTTCTAAAGTTAGTTGTATTCTTATAAAACATTAAAGTATCATGTTTGATCATGTTTGAACTAACATAATTCCCTCACGTAGAATGACCTATTCTAAAATACTTTCTATGAATAAAATAAATTCAGTTTCTATTATAAGTAGAAAAAACCTACACTAATTGTAACTGAACCGGTTTAAAAGAATGCAGCCCAGCCCAAGTGGATGCTGGGCCCTTAGGAATGTGGCCCAGTCCAAAGTTCGTGCTGGGTCATTTCTGGTAATCCTAGATAATCATCTATACCATCTAAAGCTGGAAACAGCTCTCTAAATGTATATACTAATTCTACAAATATATTTTTAAATCTTATAAAGAAGCTTGTATCATGTATAAGTCTCCCAAATGTGATCTGAGTTTGAACTGTGTTAAGTTTAAAGCCAAAACCGCAGTCTGTGAGAAACGGGAATAATGGTTCCCTAGAGTCAGCCATGCCTGTCATATTCTCAGAACTTCATGCTTAGATCATCAAAATCCCTGCCAGTGGGTAATGCTAAACAACAAAGAAAGGAGGAGGGAATGGGCCTTCAGCTCCTAAACCAAACCTGGTGGTCTCAGAGTCCGCAGCCCATCTGGATCCCTAATGCTCAGGCGGGCCTCCACGGCCGGCTCCCAACAGGTGGCCACCCCCTCTTGTTAAGGGCATACAGGAAAACTTAAAGGAATTAGGAAGTCTTGCCCTAAAACAGCAAATGCAAGCCTCAGGTTCAGTCCTAAATGCTATCCATTGTCAAGTCAGAAAACGATTGCCAATTAATTAAACTACTGATGCCCATTCTTTTATGCCAGGTGATATGGTATGGGTAAGAGAGTGATATGTACAACCTCTAAAGCCCCTCTGGAGGGGGCCATTTACTGTTCTTTTATATAGCAGAACTAAGCTGGCCTTCCAGGACTGGGAGTGCACCACAGATTCAGCAACATCCCTTAAGCGGACGTTCCAGAAAGTCAAAATTTCTCATGCCCTGCTCTAGAAGCCTGAGAATTCTCCTGCCCTGCTTCAGTCACACACCAGAGGCTGACTGATCGATGCATGGTGGATGATTAAGGATTCAGCTTAAGAACTCAGCAGACATTTCTGATAAGCCATTGTTTTGCTTTGTCAACCTTTATATTTGCTAAGCTGTTTGTCATTTTAATTGGTGTAAAACTAACTTTATTTGCTGAAGGATTAACAAAGTTGTTCCCATTAAGCATGTTAGAAAAGGATTTCACTAGCATTCCCATTCTTTCTTATAATAGGAAATGTTCTTGTGCTTTTATGTATTTCTGCCTAGTTTGGGTGTTTATCGCTTCCCTCACACACCCGGCATGTATGTGTAGAGAAACTATCTGGTTAGATGTAAGAGTTTTCCATCATTATTCATCCCAGCCAAGAGTTTGTTCTGGTAGCCAACAAGGCTGTTTGGTATTGGGCATCTGCTTATGCAACTAAATCTTCTCAATGTACTAAAGGGCTATTTTGGACATATGAAAAGGTTGCATATGCCCAGCTCCCAGCACTATGAAAAGGCACATGTACCATAGGAATAATCCAACCAGGATTTTTCCTTCTGCCTAACCCAAGGGGGGATGAACTAGGCATTCCCCTTTATGAAAGCCTCAAAACCCAAGGTACTTGATCCCTTGATCAAGTTCCTAATATAGGAGGGACCCAGGTTTGAAAAAATGACAAATGGCCACCCCAGAGAATTATAAATACCTATGGCCCAGCCACATGGGCACAAGATGGAAGCTGGGGATACCACACGCCTATATATATATATGCTAAACCGCATTATTAGATTACAAGCTGTCTTAGAAATTATAACTAATCAAACAGCCACAGCTCTTGAGCTTGTTGCTCAGCAACAAGCCCAAATGCGCACAGCTATTTATCAAAACCGCCTAGCTTTGGACTACCTGCTGGCGGAAGAAAGAAGGAGGAATATGTGGTAAATTTAATAGCTCTGACTGTTGTTTGCAAATAGATAATAATGGTAAAGTTATAACTAATATAGCCACCAATATTAGAAGACTTGCCCATGTCCCAGTGCAAAAATGGCAAGGCATAAAAATCGGCAATTGGTTTAAAAACATGTTCTTGGGTCTGAAAAATTTAAGTATATTATTGAATCTGTAGTCCTAATGGTGGAATCCTGCCTTATCCTCCCTTGCATAGCCCCAATAATTATGAATGCCATTTCTAAGTTTGTGGAAACAGTTGTTAAATGAAAAAATGTGGCCCATATAATGTTGATGCACCAAATTAAGGATGATGCTTTAGATCCATAAAGGATCAAGCATCAAGGGGAGAAGGTGGCAGGATGTGGCAAATGCTCAAATATATTTCTTGTATGATTGAGTGAATAAACACAGAAACATGTAGCTGGTTCAGGATCAGCAGATGGCCTCATGGCAATCATCTGGGTTGACTCCCACTAGCCCAGCGGCAGGAAGGGGGGTTGGTAGCAGTTAAAGGTATTTCCTTTTGAAAGGCAAGTTGCAACTTTAAAGACCCACCAGGCACCAGGCAGGTTTTGTTTAAGAAAGGCCAAATGGCCCAGAGAATGGTCATTTCATGAAAATGGAAAACAGTCTTATCTAAAACCCCCTTCCTGAAGTTGAAGGTTTACAAGCCTGCAGTTCCTGGAAACCATTTGTTCTCCGAAAAATCTGATTTTGCTGAGTACAACCTTGTAAGATTCCAAACGAAATATGTAATCACTCAACACGACGCCCCTCCCTTACCTAAACAAGGGTACAAGACCCCACTTCTCCCATTCTGGGGCGCTCAATTTGGATGCACTAAACCCTCGGGCCTGCTGGGATGGCCAGTATAATAAAGTGCCCCTTCCTATAATAGTCTCGGTGTCACGATCTCTCTATTTTTCCTGCTACATTGCAAGACCATCATTATTCTGATACAAAAACCAGACAAACACACAACTAAAAATTAAAATTACAGGCCAATATCACTGAAAAACATAGATGCAAAAATCCTCTACGAAATACTAGCCAACTTAACTCAGCAACACATTTAAAAGATTATTCATCATGATCAAGTGGGATTCATCCCAATGATGCAAAGATAGTTCAATATATGCAAATCAATAAATATTATGCATCATATTAGCAGAATCAAGAACAAAAACTATTTGATTATTTTAACAGATGCTAAAAAAAGCATTTGATAAAATTCAACATTCCCTTATAATAAAAATGCCATTCAAATGGGCATAGAAGGAACATATCTCAAAATGATAAAGACCATATATGACAGACCCACAACTAACATCATAATGAATAGGGGAAACTTGAAGGCTTTTCCTCTGAGTACTAGGAGGATGACAAAAATGTATATTTTATCACTTTTATTCAATATAATACTGGAAGTCTTGGTCAGGCTATTAGACAAGAGAAAGAAATGAAGGATATCCAAATTGGAAAGGAGGAAGTCAAATTAGCCTTCTTCACAGATGATATGATTTTATACATAAAAAGAACCTAACAATTGCACCAAAAGTTGTTATAACTAATGACTTAACTTAGTAAAGTTGCAGGATATAAAATCAACATATAAAATCAGTAACATTGGTACATACCAACAGAGAATAATTTTGAAAAAGAAAATTAAAAACCAAATTCATTTACAATATCTACAAAAAAATACTTAGAAATTAATTTAACAAAGAAGTGAAAGAGCTATATAAGAAAAACTATAGATCTCTGATTAAAGAAATTGATTGAAATGGATACATAAAACAATGGAAAGACATGTCATGCTCATAAATTGAAAGAAGTAATAATGTAAAAATGACAGTACTATGAAAGCAGTATACAAATTTCTATCAAAATACCAATAACGTACTTCACAACAAAAGAAAAATAAATCCTAAAAATTTAATGAAAACACGGAAGACCCTGAAGAGCCAGCAATTCTGAACATAAAGAACAAAGCTGGAGGCATCAGACTACCTGACATCAAAATTTACTACAGTAACCAAAGCAACATGATACTGGCATAAAAAGAGACATAAAACCAATGTAACTCACTGAGAAGAGAACTCAGACATAAACCCGCATATGTACAGTCAACTTATCTTAGAAGAAGACACTAAAAACATTAAATAGGGAGAAGGCAGTCTTGTCAATAAGTAATGCTAGGAAAACTAGATAACTCCATGCAGAAGAATAAAACCAGATCAATCTCTTACCATACAAAAAAATATAATTATAATTTATTAAAGACTTAAATCTAAGACCTGAAACTATAGAACTACTAGAAGGAAAACTAGCAAAATGCTCCTAAACATTGGTCTGGGAAAAGATTTTCTGTGTAAGTCCTCAATAGCACAGGCAGCACAAGCAAAAATAGACAAATGGGATTACATTAAGCTAAACAGCAAAAGAAACATTCAACAAAGTAAACAGACAACCCACAAAGTGAGAGAAAACATTTGTAACTATTCATCTGACAAGAATTTATCTTTAACATATTTAAGGAGTTCAAACAACTCAGTAACAAAAATAACAATAAGTTTTTTTAAATGTACAAAAGATCTGAACTGGTTTTTCTCACAAGAAGACATTTAAATGGCCAACGGGTATATGAAAAAATGTTCATCACTAATTATCAGAAAAATTCAAATCAAAACTATAATGAGATAACATCTCACCCAAGTTAAAATGGCTAATATCAGAAAGATAGGCAATAATACACACTAGTAAAGCTTTGGATAAAAGATAACCCTCATACCTGTGAGAATATAAATTAGTGCAGCCACTATGGAAAACAATATGGAAGTTCCTCAAAAAACTAAAAATAGAATTACTATATAATTCAGCAATTTCACTGTTGACAATATATCCAAAAGGAAAAAAATCAATATATTGAAGAGATATCTGCACTCCCATGTTTACTGCAGCACAATTCACAGTGGTCTAAATATGAAATCAACCTAAGTACCCATTAGTGAATGAATGGGTTTTTAAAAGTATGATACGTAGACACAGTAGAATATTATTCAGCCATAAAAAAGAATAAAATTTACAGCAATGTGGATGGAACTAGAGGTCATTAGATTAAATAAAATAAGCCTAGCACAGAAAGACAAATATGTTCTCACTCATATATGTGAACTTAAAAAGTAGATCTCTTGAAGGTAGAGAATTGAATGGTGATTACCAGAGGCCAGGAAGTTTAGGGAGGGAGGTAGTTTGAACATAAAAAAGAGAATATAATTATATTTATTACCACTACCCTAGGGTTATTGAAATGAAGAAAAATGAATAAATAAAATAACATAAACCTCTGCTCCATAAAGGACACTGTCAAGAGAATGAGTACAAGCCACAGACGGAGAGAAAATATTTTTAAAAGACACATTTGATAAAGGACTGTTATCCAAAAGAAATAAAATAAAAATAATAAAAAATAAAATAAAATAAACAACTTGATCTAAAAATGGGCCAAAGATCTAAGCAGATACTTCATCAAATAACATATACAAATGTCAAATAAGCATATGAAAAAAAAGCTCAATGTCTTGTCATTAGGGAATTGCAAATTAGAGCAATGAGATACTACTACATATCTATTACAATTGTGAAAAATCCATAACAATGACAATACCAAATGCTGACAAAGTTGTGGAACAACAGAAAGGAACTCTCATTCATTGCTGGTGGGAATGCAAAATGGTACAGCCACTTTGAAAGACACCTTGGCAGTTTTGTAAAAAAAAACTAAAAATGAATTTACCATATGATCCAGCAATTATATTCCATAGTATTTACCCAAATGAGTTGAAAACCTATGTCCACTCAGAAACCTGTACATAGATAATTATAACACCTTCATTCATAACTATAAAACTTGGCAGCAACCAAGATGTCCTTCAATAGGTAAATGAATGAATAATCTGTATTGAATCCAAACAATAGAATAGTATTCAGTGCTAAAAAGAAATGAGTTATCAAGCCAAGAAAAGACATGGAAGAAATTAAATATATAATCCTAAATGAAAGAAGCCAAACTGAAAGGGACACATACTGTATGATTCCAACAGTGCAGCACTCTGGAAAATGTAAAACTATTAAGTCAGTAGAAAGATAGATGGTTTCGAGGGGTTAGGGAGTAGGAAGGAATGAATAGACGGAGCACAGAGGATTATTAGGATAATAAAACGGTCCTTTGTGATATCACAATAGTAAATACACATCATTATACACTTATTCAAACCCATAAAATATATGAATCCAAATAAATTATGAACTTTGGGTGCTAATGATGTGTCATTATAGGTTTATAAGTTGTAAGAAACAAATCAGTCAGAGGGGTGCTGATGTGGGGAGAGCCTGAGGCTAGAAGGGAAAGCAGGAAGTATATTAGAAATCTCTGTACTCCCTCACAATTGTGCTGTGAACTTAAAATTGTTCTAAAAAATAAAGTCTAGTCAGCTACTCCATCCAAATTGAGAACCAAGGCAGCAGCTCAGTCATTCTGAAAAAATGAAAGTAAGCTCTGCTTTTTCTGGGTCATTACCAGCTGGCCAAAACCTTAGACAATACTAAATAGTGAAAATCTATCCCTGTCAAAGAATACCTGTAAAAGGCAGAAGAGACACTCTTCCAAGTGGATCTTTCCTCTATAGATACAAATTTATTGTTACAAAGAGTTTCAAAATAGCCAGCTAAAGATCAGAAAGTTGTATTTTGGAGACTGATATCATTCGGGGGTGATGTTTTTAATTTATCTTGTTTCTTAATTTGATTACTGACTTTAGGGTCTAGCCCTTTTTAATGAATAG
Source organism: Carlito syrichta (assembly GCF_000164805.1). Lineage (NCBI taxonomy): Eukaryota > Metazoa > Chordata > Mammalia > Primates > Tarsiidae > Carlito > Carlito syrichta. The sequence continues at coordinate 35,854 of NW_007256161.1, read as the reverse complement.
AACCAAGAAAGCTTCCTCTATGCCTGCTTGACCTGGGAGCCTAACTTTTATAATCTATTGCCTTTAGAGTGGGATGGTAACTAAGTGAAAAGGTTGGTAGATTTAATTTTCTTATTGATTAATCACCTAAACTTTTTATTTTGTCTTTTGTAAAAATCCTTTTAAAAGAAAATTTTTAAATTTTTCAAAATTTTTAGCTGGGTATAGAATTATAGGTGGCTCACACCTATAATTCCAGTACTTTGGGAGGCTGAGGTGAGAGGATTGCCTGAACCCAGGGGTTTGAGACAGCCTGGGAAACTTGGAAAAACCTCATCTCTATAATAAATAAAGTACAGGTCATGGTGGTGTGTGCCTGTGGTTCCAGCTACTTGGAAGCCTAAGGCAGAAGGATTACCTGAGACCTGCAGGTCAAGGCTGCAGTGTTCGTGATCATGCCATTGCTCTCTTGGATGACAGAGTGAGAATCTGTCTACAAAAAAAAAGCTTATTTTTAAAAGCTTCTACACATTAGTAGGCATCCCAGGGCAGGCCTAATCTGGGGGCCTTGCACTTTAGCTCTTTCACAGTGTAGAGCCACTTCCAAAAAACATGCAAAATAAAGAGATACTGAGATGACACCTCCAAAGCTGGCAACAGTTGAGGTACAACCCACATGCATACCCAGCCACATTCTTGGGGATCCTAAATTTTTGGTTGCCATTTTTTACATACAGAGCCAATCACCCATGTATCCGTCTTTCACTGAGGAAGCCAAAGCTGAAACAACCTATATAAAATGAATATAGAACCATGGGGTAAAAGCTGTGGAGAAGTCTGAATCTTACAAAGTTGCAGCGATGGTTAGAAATTAACAAATATGTTATTTCTAACTTTACTCTTCTCCTTGCAGAACTGTTTACAGATAGAGATTTGAGTAATAAACTCTGACCTTGTTTCTCTTGTCCAAATTCCTAAGTCAGAGGCTTGATAAGTAATGACCAATAAAGACTTATTGGATTTTTTTAATAACCCCATATAATAAAACTTGTTTTTCAACCTGATCTTCACACAGTATCACACACAGATCAAGGAAATCAAAGTATGTTATGACCCTGCAAAGCCCTCTCTTTGGGTACCAAATTCTGGATATTTTTGCAAAATACTTATCTATTTTCTCTGAAGTTTATCACCTATGAGACTCCAACTACATATCAAGAAACAGGATTTTTCTACTCCCTTATTGAATAGGACATCTTCTCTATTTCTTTCAAAATTCCCTAGATAAGACCCTAACTCTTGCTACTAATTTCCAGTCAGGAAATCTTTGAATTCACATAGAACCTACAAGCCCATGCTTGAAGATATCCTGCCTTCCCAGGCGGTACCAACATAAATCTCATATATATTGGTTTACAAGTTTTTTAAAACTTTTGTCCCCCCATAATGTATACAACCAAGCTTCAATTCAACCACCCTGGACACAGGCTCTCAAGACTTCTTAGGGTTGTGTCTTGGGCCTGGTCAGTCACACTTGGTTCAGAATAAACCTCTTAAAGCTTATTTGGCTGAAATTGGAATTTTTTTCATCATCACACTTCAACAAAGAGCAATTGATTGTCTAAATGTCCTAACCCTTGGAGGGAGAGAAGCTGCTTTTGAAACTGATAAACATATTTTCCCTTAAACAATGAACCTAAGATAACACAGAGCTCCTTGATGACACCTTGAAGTTTGATTGGTCACCTGAAGGTTATGAGCACCATTGAACTCCAGAGAACCCACCTCCCCCAAACATTATCTCTACAATGCTTTACTGCTCAGGTGTCTGTAGCCAGTGGACACAGGACTTCCTTTATAGTTAGCCTCTCTATTGTAAAACCTCAGAGTGGTGTTTGATATGTTCTTCAGATTGTGCATTCTAATGGACACATGACCCCACCCAGATCTGGTCACATACCAAAGAGCTGACTCTAGTGACCTGTGACCCCTTCCCAGAAATTGGCTCTGTGCACAGAGACAGTTTTGATATCCCAATGATTACATGAATGCACAATCAGCAATTCACATCCTCTAGCCCACCAAATTATTCATTTAAAAACCCTAGCCTAACACTGCCACCATCCTGAAGGTGGTGCACGAAAGTGCTCCAAGTTGCTCACCATGGAGCAACAGACCCAATCTCTGTGACCTGTGGATCAACTACTCAAGGGTGGATCATGACCCAAGAGGAAATATCCAGAAAGCATAAACTTTGGAAGGAATTGGCAGGTGCTGAGTCCCAGGCACCCAGCCCCTACCCTGATCCAGCCAAGGGACAAAGGGTGTGGTCAGAAAAGGATGAGGAAGGACTCCAAAGAGATCAGTGGTGAGTGGGGGCTGGCCCAATTCCCCTCCTCCCAGCAATCCTCTGAACATCAGACCCACACAGCTATGGTATGACTGAGAGGGACAAACCCAGGCAGAGCCTGGATGTCAGTCACAATAGGAGAACTCCATTCCAGATAGGCCTGGCTGGGGCACCCCTGCAAATACATCCCTGGAGAAGAGACAATCCTGCACCTCTCCACCAAAGGGGATCTCCCTGACCAAACAAGAGTGGAAGGGAAAGGGTGCGACCCCATTCTACCCTCACTGCCCCTCCTCCTTCCCTGCTTGGGACACTGGGGAAAGAGTGAAAGAGGTGGAAGCTCTGCAGGAGGTAGTAGAGCAGAAGAGAGGAACAATTACAGAGCCTGCTACAAGAGAACAGGCTTTTTTTTTCTTTTTTTAATTTTTAATTATTTTTAATATTTAAAAAAATTTTACCTGTTTGTTAGTTCATCTATTTTTTAAGTTTTCTTTTATGTGTGAATGTGTATATGAGGATTTGATCTGCACCCCCCCTTTTTTTCTCCTTTTGTTTTTTGTTTTCTGTTTATGTGTGTTTGTGAATGATTGCATGTTTATCTTTGTTTTTTTGTTGTTGTTGGTTTGTTTTTGCCCTTTTGTTCTTCTCTTTTATTTTGTTTTTTTTGTTTGTTTGTTTTTCCAGTCTTTCTCTTTTTCTTCTCTGTTCATTTTGTGCTAGGCGTGCGTGTGTGTGTTTAGTTTTCCTGGGGTTTTTTGGTTGTTGTTGCTTGTTTTGTTTCACTTGTTCCTATTCCAGTTTGTTTTGTGGTGTGTATGTATGTCTATGTGTGTTAAATTGTTTTTTGCTTTGGTTTCTGCTTTCATTGTTCTATTTTTTTTTTTTTCTTTTTAAAAAATATTCTTAGCCAGGCTCGGTGGCTCAGCCTGTAATCCTGCGCCTTTGGAAGGCTGAGGTGAGTGGATTGCCTGAGCCCACGGGTTCGAGACCCGCCTGGACAGGCAAGACATCATCTCTACAATAAAATCAAAAAATTAGCCAGGCGTGGTAGTGCGCGCCTGTAATTCCGGCTACTCGGAAGGCTGAGGTGGAAGGATTGCCGGAGCCCAGCAGGTCGAGGCTGTGGTGGCTGGGAGTAGCCACTGCACTCCAGTCTGGGTGACAGAGTGAGACTCCAACTCAAAAAAAAAAATCTTGTCCATCTTATTTCATTCAATTTTATCTGTGCTCCTCATTTCTATCACTGTATCATGGACTCAAGGAGTATGCATATGTACCCACTGCACTGTCATATAGAGTGGTGGTGGAAAGTGCATCTCAGGGAACACATAACATAATCAGTGAGCACTGTGATTTGCAAGTAGTTTCTGAAACCTCTCTCCCCATCCCCTATCTTATTCAATTTTCAATACTATAAGAGACAGCAAAGCTTCCAACCCACAGTCCTGTTTCAAAATAGAACAAATACAGAGCCTGGATCAGGGAAAAATAGAGGGCTAAGCAAACATCAGATAGTAAATCCTCTCCCACTGACACTGAATAATGGAACTAAACAGAAAAGCAAGAGATCTGTCACAAATGAGGAAAAACCAACAGAAGACCACAGGTAGTTTCACATGTAAAAAGAGAAAACACCTGAAGAATCATGCCTCAGAATCCAAACAATGGAAGTCACCAACAACTGGCCTCAGAATACGACAGGGGTTAGGGAATGGAAGGAAAGAGTGAATAAGATTTAAGAAAGACAAGCTGCAACACTGAAAGAACTTGTAACAGAGATTTTGGACAAAAAAAATTTCATCCAAGAAATAAATAATAAGATGACAAGCATGGAAAGCAGAATTAATCAGGTCATAGAAAGAATCTCAGAACTTGAGGACCAGAACATGGAATTAACCTGATCTATAAAAACTAAAAAGAAAACTCAGAAAGAAAGAACAAAGCCTACAAGAGATATGCAATTCTATCAAAGGGCCAAATCTATGCCTGATTGGTGTTCCAGAAAAAGAAAGGGAAATCATAAACAACTTCGAGCAAGTATTACAGGAGGTAATCCAAGAAAAATTTCCCCATATCAATAGAGATGTAACCAGCCAATACAAGAGATACAGAGAACCCTCAGGAGACATCAAATGAGAAAACCAACCCCTAGACACGGAGCAATTCCACTACAAAAAGTAGGTACAAAAGAAAAAATTCTAAAGGCATCAAGAGAGAAAGGTCAGACTACCTACTGGGGAAAACCAGTAAGAATAGTAGCAGACCTATCGGCAGAAACACTATAAGCAAGAAGGGACTGGGGTTCAATATTCAAAGTCCTCAAAGATAAACAATTTCAACCAAGAATTTTCTACCTGGTCAAGTTCAGCTTCATCAGTGATGGAGAATTAAAATTCTTTCCAGACATCCAATCCCTAAGAGATTATGCAGCTTCCAAATCAACTCTACAGGAGCCACTTAAAAAGGTATTAAGCACAGAAGAAAGAAAAAAAAGAATGACCACACACTTCCCAAGAGAATAGCAGAGCACAGAATCAACAGATAATACAGTGCAACAACAAACTTGAAAACACACACATATATCAACCCCAAAGACAAAAGAAAATGAGCAAAGAAAAAAACTTTATAAAAAAATTATGACAGGGATAAACAATCACATTTCAATTATCAGCTTTAATGTGAAAGGACTAAATCCAGCACTGAAAACACACAGAATGGCAATCTGGATAAGAAAACATGACCCAATTATTTGCTGCATCCAGGAACTCATCTCACCACAAGGGGAAAACAGACTCTAACGTAAAGGATGGAAAATGAGTTTTCAGGCAAATGGATCACAAAAGAAGGCAAATCATGATCCTAATTTTATGGCAAAACAAGCTTTAAGCTATAAAAAATTTTAAAAAGAAACAAAAGGAAATTATATAATGATAAAAGATTCAATCCATCAACAAGAAATATCCACCCTAAACATATATACACACTACACAGGAACACAAGCATTTATAAAATAAATACTAAGTAAACTAAAAAAAGATATTGATTCTAATACTAATATAGCAAGGGACTTGACTATCCCACTAACAGCCCTAGATAGATCATCAAGGCAAAAAATCAACATGGAGATACAGAACCTAAACTTGACACTTGACCAAATGGAATTAATAGATACCTAAAGATTATTCCAAACAACAACCACAGAATATACATTCTACTCATCACCACATGGAACATACTCCAAGATCAATCACATCCTTGGCCAAAAACCAAGCATAAATAAATTCCATATGGTTGAAATATTACCATGCACCTTCTCAGACCACAGTGGAATAAAAATAAATATCAACACCAACAAAATTTCCCCAAAACTCACAAAGACAAGGACACCAAACACCATGATGTTGCTTAACTACTGGATCAACACTGAAATCAAAGCAGAAATTTCAAAATTCCTGGAAACAAATGAAAATGAAGAAACATCTTATCAAAATCTCTTGATGCCATGAAAACAGTTCTAAGAGGGGGATTTATATCTCTACAAGAACACATCAAGAAAATGGAACGATCACAAGTTGAGAACCTAAGAAAGCACCTCAGAGAGCTAGAAAGAGAAGACCACCAAAACCCTAACTTTAGCAGAAGAATTCAAATCACCAATATAAGAGCCCAAATATGGGACATAGAAGACAAAGTATTACAGAAAACATCAACAGAAAAAGTTGGTTCTTTGAAAGAATTAACAAGACTGAAGGACTCCTAGTCAGAATGGTCAAGAAAAAGAGAGAAAAAGCCCCCCAAAAACACAATCAGAAATATAAAAGATCAAATCACAATTGACCCCAAAGAAATACAAAAGATTATTAGGTATTACTATGCACACCTGTATGGAAACGGACTTCATAACCCAAATGAAATGGAGGACTTTCTGACATCACCCAACCTCCCCAGATTGAAACAAGAAGACATTGAGACACGAAATGGACCAATAACAACTCAGGAAATTGACTCTGTCATCTGAAAACTACCCACAAAAAAAAAAACCCTGGTCCAGATGGCTTTCCAGCAGAATTGTACAAAACATACAAGAAGGAGCTGATACCAATCCTATTGAAAGTATTCCAGGCAATTGAGAAAAACAAAATTCTCCTCAAATCATTTTATGAAGTTAACATCACACTGATACCCAAACTGGGTAAAGATCCAACCAAAAAAAGAGAACTACAACCAATATCCCTTATGAACATAGACACAAAAATTCTCAATGAGATTCTAGTAAATTGGATCCAAAAACACATCTCAAAAATCATCCACCATGACCAAGTAGGTTTCATTCTCAGGATGCAGGGCTGGTTCAACATTCATAAGACCATAAATGTAATTAAATACATCAACAGATGTTAAAACAGGAACCACATGATTATCTCATTAGATGCAGAAAAAGCTTTTGATAAAATCTAGCATCCCTTCTTGATTAAAAACCCTCAAACACCTAGGTATAGAGCACTTACCTCAAAATAGTGAGTGCCATCTACAATAAACCTACAACTAACATATTGCTAAATGGACAGAATATGTAAACATTTCTCTTGAAAACTAGAACAAGACAAGGCTGCCCATTCTCAACTCTCTTGTTCAACAATGTGTTGAAAGTCCTAGGTAGAGTAATTAGACAAGAGAAGGAAATCAGCAGTATCCAAATAGGAAAAGAGGAAGTCAAGTTATCCCGCTTTGCTGGTGATATGATCCTATACCTTGAAACTCCAAAAGAATCTGTCAAAATCTGCTTGCACTGACAAAGGACTTGGCAAAGACTTGGGGTACAAAATAAATGGGCAAACGGGCTGGGCTCAGTGGCTTACCTGTAATCTCAGCACTTTGGGAGGATGAGGTGAGTAGATTGCCTGAGCCCTCAGATTTGAGACTCACCCAACCAACCGGTGAGACCTTGTCTCACAATAAATCAAAAAAAATTAGCTGGGTATAGTAGCGTGCACCTGTAGTTCTGGCTACTTGGAAGGCTGAGGCAGAAGGATCACTGGAGCCCAGCAGGTCAAGGCTGCAGTGGCCGGGAGTGTGCCACTGCACTCCAGTCTGGGTGACAAAGTGAGATTCCAACCCCCCAAAAAAAATTGTGCAAAAGACAGTTGCATTCTTATATACCAACAACAAGCAGGCAGAGAATCAAATAAAAAGTCACATCCTATAAAATAGCCACACACAAAAAAAGAAAGAAATATCTCTGCATCTTCCTAACCAGAGAAGTGAAAGAACTTTACAATGAGAACTACAAAACACTGCTCAAAGACATCCAAGGAGGCACAAACAAATGGAAATATATTTCATGTTCATGAATAGGAAGAATTAACATTGCTAAAATGTCCATTCTACCAAAGGCAATCTACAGATTCAACGCAATACCCATTATGCCTGCTGCACAGAGAGGGCCAAATGTACTGAGACAACAATGTAGCAATAGAGTGGTGCATTTAGTCCATTCGCATTCAGGTTAATTATTGAAATGTGGGGTTTATCCCTTTCATGAGGTTCTTATAGAATTGTTGTTGTTCCTGTTTATTTGTTGTCTTTCCTTTGGTTTGGGGGTTGATTCATGTGTGTTTTCCATCTTTTCCCTGTACTGTTTTGAAGAACATTGTCATTCTTTTCTCCTTTTCTTCTGTGTTTAATACTTTCTTAAGTGTTTCTTGTAGAGGTGGTCTGGAGGCAGCATAAGTTCCTAGGGATTGGATGTCTGGGAAAGATTTTAATTCTCCCTCACTGATGAAATTTAGCTTGGCTGGATAGGTTATTCTTGATTGAAATTGTTTGTATTTGAGAACTTTGAAGATTGGGCTCCAAGCTCTCCTAGCCTGAAGAGTTTCTGTAGATACATCTGCTGCTATTCTAATTAATCTACCCTGGTAGGTAGTCTGACCATTTTCTCTTACTGCCTTTAGGATTTTTTTTTTTTATTTTTTTGTTTTGTTGTTGTTGTTGTTGTTTAGCTCTCTCTCTTTTTCTTTTTTTTTAATTAATCAATATTTTTTTATTATGGATTTGTGGGGTACCGTTAAGGGTTAGGTGTACAATTACATTTCATTCAGGCACCCTGTTGATAAGAGGTGTTT
>NW_007256161.1:20069-27103 GCF_000164805.1 Carlito syrichta | reverse complement strand
CCTCCCTGCTCTCTTGATGGTTTCTTTGGCTTTGCAGAAGCTTGTCAGTTTAATAAGCTCCCACTTGTCTATCTTCTCTCTTATGACCTGTGGGTTTCGGGTTTTGTTCAGGAATTGGATGCCAGTTCCAATTTCCATGAGGGTATTTCCTTCCTTTTCTAAGGTTCTTATGGTTTGAGGTTTTACGTTTAGGTCTCTGATCCATTTGGAGCTAACCTTTGTGCATGGGGATAGATAGGGGTCCTGTTTCAATCTTCTGCATGTGGTCAGCCAGTTTTCCCAGTGCGATTTACTGAATAGGTTCTCCTCTCCCCAGTGGTAGATGGTGGGGGCTTTGTCAAAGATGAGTTGGTTGAGAAATTGAGGTTTTGCTTCTGGAATCTCAATTCTATTTCATTGATCTATATGCCTGTTCCTGTACCAATACCAAGCTGTTTTGATGATTGTAGCTTTATAGTAAAGTTTGAAGTCTGGTATTGTGATACCACCTGCTTTTTTTTTTTTTTTTTTTGCTGAGGATTGTTCTGGCTATTCTTGGACGTTTGTGTTTCCATATGAATTCCTGTGTTGTTTTTTCTAGGTCTGAGAAGAATGTTGTTGGTAATTTAATGGGTATTGCATTGAATTTGTAGATTGCCTTAGGTAAGATGGACATCTTCACAATGTTGATTCTTCCAATTCATGAGCATGGGATATTTTTCCACTTGTTTGTGTCAGCTTTGATTTTTTGAGCAGTGTTTTGTAATTTTCATTGTAAAGGTCTTTCACGGCTCTGGTTAGGAAGATGCCAAGGTATTTCATTTTTTGTGTGTGTGGCTATTGTGAATGGAATTGTGGTTTTTATTTGGGTTTCTGTTTGTTTATTATTGGTGTAGAGAAATACGATTGTCTTTTGTACATTTATTTTGTATCCTGAGACTTTGCCTAAGGTCTTTATCAATGTAAGGAGGCTTTTGACAGATTCTCTTGGATTTTCAAGGTACACAATCATATCATCTGCAAAGAGAGATAACTTGACTTCCTCATTTCCTATTTGAATACCTCTGATTGCCTCCTCTTCTCTGATTGCTCTAGCCAGGACTTCCAATACTATGTTGAACAGGAGGGATGAGAGTGGGCATCCTTGTCTAGTTCCAGTTTTCAGGGGAATTGGTTCCAATTTTTGTCCATTTAGGAGTATGCTGGCTGTGGGTTTCTCGTAGATGGTTTTTACTATTTTGAGGTATGTTCCACATATGCCTCGATGTTCAAGGTTTTTTATCAAGAAGGGGTGCTGGATTTTATCAAAAGCTTTTTCTGCATCTAATGATATGATCATGTAGTTTTTGTTTTGACATCTGTTGATGTATCTAATTACAGTTATGGTTTTACGAATGTTGAACCAGCCTTGCATTCCAGGAATGAAACTTACTTGGTCATGGTGGATGATTTTTGAGATGTATTGCTGAATCCGGTTTGCTAGGATCTTGTTGAGAATTTTAGCATCTATGTTCATCAAAGATATTGGCCTGCAGTTCTCTTTCTTTGTTGGATCTTTACCTGGCTTGGGTATCAATGTGATGTTGGCTTCGTACAATGATTTGGGGAGAGTTCCATCGTTTTCAATCACCTGGAGTACCTTCAGTAGGATTGGTATCAGCTCCTCCTTAAATGTCTTGTAGAATTCTGCTGTAAAGCCATCTGGACCAGGGCTTTTTTTTGTAGGAAGTTTTCTTATTACATAATCGATTTCCTTGATTGTTATTGGTCTATTTAGGGTCTCAATTTCTTCTTGTTCCAGCCTAGGTAGGTTGTGTGATGTCAGAAAGTCCTCCATTTCCTTAAGGTTTTCAAGTTTTTTTCTATACAAGTGTACGTAGTAGTCTCTAATAATCTTTTGTATTTCTTCAGGGTCAGATGTGACTTCATCTTTTGTGTTTCTGATTGTGCTTATTTGGTTATTTTCTCATTTTTTCTTGGTCAGTCTAGCTAGGGGACCATTGATCTTGTTTATCCTTTCGAAGAACCAGCTTTTTGTTTCATTGATTTTTTGTATTATCTTTTTGTCTTCTATGTCCTGGATTTAGGCTTTTATTTTGGTGATCTGGATTCTTCTGCTGAAATTAGGGTTTTTGTGGTCTTGCTTTTCCAGGTTCTTTAGGTGGCTTGTTAGGTTGTGAATTTCTGTTCCTTCCATTTTCTTCATGTGTGTTTGTAGGGATATAAATTCCCCTCTTACTACAGCTTTCAGGACATCCCAGAGATTTTGGAAAGATGTTTCTTCATTTTCATTTATTTCCAGGTATCTTTTGATCTCTGTTTTGATTTCTTCGGTGACCCAGGAGTTGTTTAGCATCATGCTGTTTAGTGTCCATGTCTTTGTGGGTTTGGGGGGGACTTTGTTGGTGTCAATGTTTATTTTTATTCCACTGTGGTCCGAGAAGGTGCATGGTAGAATTTCAGTCCTTTTAAATTTGCTTATGCTTGATTTATGGCCGAGTATGTGGTCGATCTTAGAATATGTTCCATGTAGTGATGAGTAGAATGTGTATTCTGTGATCTTTGGATGGAGTGTTCTGTAGGTATCAATTAAGTCCATTTGGTGCAAAGTCACATTGAGGTTCTGGATCTCCTTGCTGATTTTTTGTCCTGATCATCTGCCTAGGGTTGCGAGTGGGGTATTAAAGTCCCCAGTTACGATAGTGTTAGAGTCAATATCTTTCTTTAGTTTTCCAAGAAGTTCCTTTATGAAAATTGGCGCACCTATCTTGGGTGCACATATATTTAGAATAGATATTTCTTGTTGATGGATTGAGCCTTTTATCATTATGTAGTGGCCTTTTGTATCTTTTTTATTTTTAATAGCTTGAAGGGTATTTTGTCTGAAATTAAGATCGCTACTCCTCCTTTCTTTTGTATTCCATTTGCCTGAAAGTTTGTTTCCCATCCTCTTACTTTGAGTCTGTGGGTGTCCTTTCTAGTGAGGTGAGTCTCTTGAAGGCAATAGATTGTTGCCTGATGATATTTTATCCATTTTGCCATTCTATGTCTTTTCAGTGGTGCATTTAGTCCGTTCACATTTAGGTTAATAATTGAAATGCAAGAGTTGATCCCTGTCATAAGGTTCTTACAGAGTTGTTCCTGTTTGTTTGTTGTCTTTGGGTTTTGGAGTTGGTTCATGTGTGTTTTTAATCTTTTGCCTGTACTCTTGTGAAGAATGCTGTTGTTCTTTTTTCTTTTTCTTCTGTGTTCAGTACTTTCTTAAGTGTTTGTTGTAGAGGTAGTCTGGTGGCAGCATAGGTTCTTAGGGATTGGATATCTGGAAAAGATTTCAATTCTCCCCCACTAATGAAGCTCAGTTTGGCTGGGCAGGTTATTCTTGGTTGAAATTGTTTCTCTTTTAGAACTTTGAAGATAGGGCTCCAGGTTCTCCTGGCCTGCAGGGTTTCTGTGGATAAATCTGCTGCTATTCTAATTGGTTTTCCCTGGTAAGTAGTCTGGCCTTTTTCTCTTGCTGCCTGTAGGATTTTTTCTTTTATAGCTACTTTGTTTAGGCAAATTATTATGTGTCTGGGAGTTGGTCTTCTCGTTTGTTGTCTTTCAGGGATTCTCTGAATCTCTTGTGTTTGAATTTTTTCATCCTTGATGAGATGAGGGAAGTTTTCTTGAATGATTTCATGAAATGTTTGTTCCAGTGTGGCTTCTGTTTCTCTCTCTGCCTCAGGAAGCCCAATTACTCTTAGGTTTGGTCTCTTGAAGTGATCATTCATCTCTTGCAGATTTTGTTCTGTCTTTTTGAGCTTCTTTTCTATGCTTTTGACAGTTTGGGTTAGTTCTGTGTTTTGGTCTTCGAGCTCTGAGATTCTTTCTTCTGCTTGGCTGATTCTGCTTTCCATGCTTATTAGTCTGTTGTTCATTTCCATCACAGCATTCTTTACTGCTGTCATTTCTGACATCAGCTCCTTCCTATTTTCCTCTTGTCTCTCCTCAATTTTTTTAATTCTCTCCATTAATGTCTTGATGTCTAGGTTTGTTGGATGAAACCAGAAGTTCTGGGGGCTCTTCATTGTTTGTGTTCCAGAATCTGTTTTCTCAGTGTCTGATTTCCCAGGGGTCTGTGTGAGACCTATATTCTTCTTTTGGGTTTTCTTCATTTGTGCGGTTTTTCCCCCTCCCTACTTTTTCTTTTCCTCCACATCACTGTCTTCTTTAATTCTGTTATTCAGGGGTAAAGGGATTGGTTTTACTTCTGTTTGTTCAATCTCCTATTCTTTATGTATGCCCTCTTACTTTGTTCAATTCTAGAGTTGCACTGAAGGTTGGAGGTGATCCTTTGTGCAGTTTTGAGACTTACTTAAGGGGAGAGCTGAGATTCAAAGTCTATCTGCAGGTCCTGGTATTCGCTGACAGGTGTGTGGATAATGTGGAGCCCACTTCCCACTGCCCTGGAATCTGTCCATGAAGTGGGGCTGTAGGTTTACTCCCTGAAATAAAATGTGGTTAGCAGAGGGGAGAGAATGGAGCAGATAGTGGGATGAAGAGGGGAGTGGAGAGATAGAGGAGTAAGGGGGGGAACAAACGAGTGTGCCAACAAATAGAGAGAGAATCCTATACTGAAACAGATAAAAACAACAGACCACAGGTACAGACGAACTGACTCTCATACAAAAAATAAAAATTAAAAATAAAACATATAGTGAGCTAACATGCAAGCTAACCAACCACCTTATTAGTGTGCTCTTCCTCTATACAAAGATATGGTTTACAGAGAGAAGAAAAGAGAAGAAAAGGAAAAGGAAAAAAGAAAAAAGGCAACAATTCAGTAGGAATAGAATTAAGTCATTAAACTAATAGAATCAATGAAGCACACGCTGAGACATTTCATTTAAGTCCAATGTCCTTTCAGGTCTGATTTCTAGTTTTCTTTTCAAGCTTGTAAATTAGTTTGCAGTTAGGGTCAGTTGCCCCTGGTCTGCTGTGAAGGACAGTTCAGATTACCCTCTGTTCAGCACTCTGGTCTATGTCTTTACCAAGCTTGTTTCACCCGTTTCGGTGTTGTTACCTTGAATCGCCAGCAGGTGGTGCTATCTCAGCTGCTTGCCCCAGAGGGGGCGGGGCCGGACAGGAACAAGATGGCTGCCTGCCTCAGGGTAGACAACAGGAGACACACGTGGGCGGCCAGGACTTCTCGTTCGCAGGAGAGATGGCAGCGATCCCAGCAGATCTTCCCTGAAGTGGCTTGAAGTGGGTCGCCTCCGGCCCGGGTGGAACGATGTGCTACTGCCGTCACACTGGCCACGGCAGCCTCGGTGGCGACGGCAGCAGCAGGGGTGGGGGGGTGGGGGGGCTGCGGTGGTGGTGGCAATGGCGGCGGCAGCACCGTTTGCGCTGCAGTGACTGTCCAGTCTGTTGTGATGCCGCAGTGGTGGCAATGGCCGAGCTCCGTATGAAGAGCTGGCTGCGTTGCTGGGGTCTGTAGCCCCCCAGGGGCAAGAGTCAGAGACCCACTGCAGATCTCCTTTGCAGAGGGCTTCGCAGACCACTTTGCCCCATCGCCACCTTGCCGCTACCCTCAGATTTTTTTCTTTTATACATACTTTAGGTGAATTGTTATGTGTCTGGGAGTTAGTCTTCTCATTTGTTGTCTTGCAGGGGTTCTCTGAATCTCTTGTGTTTGAATTTTTGCATCACTGATGAGATGAGGGAAGTTTTCTTGAATCATTTCATGGAATGTTTTTTCCAGTGTGGTCTTGTCTCTCTTTCTGCCTCAGGAAGTCCAATTAGTCTTAGGTTTGGTCTCTTGAAGTAATTGTTCATCTCTTGAAGGTTTTGTTCTGTCTTTTTAAGCTTCTTTTCTATGTTTTTGACATTTTGGGTTAGTTCTGTATTTTGGTCTTCAAGTTCTGATATTCTTTCTTCTGCTTGGCTAATTCTACTTTCCATTCTTATTAGTTTGCTATGTATTACTGCTGATATTTCAGTTATCATCTCCTTCCTATTTTCCTTTTGTCTCTCCTCAATTCTTTTGTTCTCTGTATTAATATTTTGATGTCTGTGTTTGTCATATGTGACCAGTCATTCTGAGAGCTCTTCATTGTTTCCATTCCAAAGTCTGTTTTCTCAGTGTCTGACCTAGGGGTCTGTGTGAGACCTATATTCTTCTTTTGATTTTTCTTCATTTGTGTAGATTTTCCTCCCCACTTTTTCCTTGCACCCCCCCCATCTTCTTTAATTCCGTTGTTCAGGGTGGAAGGGTTGATTTTACTTCTGTTTATTCAATCTCCTATTCTTCCTTATGTATATCCTCTAGCTTTGTTCAATTCTGGAGCTGGACTGTAGGTCGGGGGTGATCCTTTTTGCAGTTTTGAGATTTATTTGAGGGGGGAGCTGTGATTCAAAATCTATCTGCAGATCCCAGTATCCACCGACAGGTATGTGGATAATCTGGAACCCACTTCCCACTGACTTACAATCTGTCCATACAGTGGGGTTATAGGTTTACTCCCTAAAAGCAAAATTAGGTAAGAAAAGGGAAAAGAATAAAACAGCGATTTGAGGGAAGAGGGAGGTGGAAAGAGCGAGAGGACAAGAGGGAAAACAGACAGATGTACCAACTAACAAATGAAAAGAGCCAAAAGACAGATATGAGTAAAAAGAAAAAGAACAACAACAACAAACAAACCAACAAACATAAGAAAAAACTAAAACATACAATCATACAGACATACAAGCTAACCAATCTTCTTATTGTGCACTATTCCCCTATACAAAGATGAGGTCTAAAGAAAAAAATATAAAATAGAATAGAATAAAGTCAGTAAACTAACAGAACCAAAGCAAGTATGAAAGCGTTATTGATAAAAGTAAGAAGAGAGAGAAAAGGGAAAAAAAGATGGGTAAGGCCAACAGACAAATAATTTTTTTTTTTTGAGTTGGAGTCTCACTCTGTCACCCAGACTGGAGTGCGATGGCTGCTCCTGGCCACCGCAGCCTCAACCTGCTGGGCTCCGGTGATCCTTCTGCCTCAGCCTTCCAAGTAGTTGGAACTACAGGCA
>NW_007256161.1:3186-20049 GCF_000164805.1 Carlito syrichta | reverse complement strand
TAGAGATGAGGTCTCGCCAAGTTGCCCAGGAGGGTCTCGAACCCACAGGCTCAGGCAATCTTTTAATAATTCAACTCAGGAGTGAAAGATCACAGAGAAAGGGATGTACTATGCAGAGGTTACAAATAGTGAAATATTTGCTGTTGAGATGTGATGAAAGCTAGTTAATAAACATTGTGTCTAGCCACATAATAAATTCTCAATAACTAGCAAATGAAAAAAGAAAGTAAGGATAAATACTTACTCTAAGTAAAGGTGAAATCATCAAAGTCACAGACAAAAATTAAAGTTCCCTTTTTTTAAAAAAATTGTGTTTGTTTTTGAAAGACTTAGAAAAGCTCAGTGTTAACTTGGGGGTGGGGGAAGGGGAGATGTAATGTATGAGTCAAAACCTTGAAGGACCTTATAATTTCAGCAGCCAGCATTTCATCTCACTAATAATTCCAGATAATCAGGCAGGTAGAGAAAAGAAAACCACATGAAGAGAATATGCCAAGTTGGAAACAGTTAGCCACCATTTCCAGAATGAAAAATCACCATAGAGGGTTATGCTGACTCTATGCAAACTGTGTCCCTCTACCACCGTGGATCACTTCAACTTCAGCTTCATTAGATCAGGAGCTTACTTTCCTAAATTCAATTGCTTGCAAAGTTTCTTGTTTCCATTTAGGATATGTTGGAATGTGTTGTTGTCCTCAATATTTTAGTGACTCTACTGCTGAGGTGGGGGCGGGGGGGCACATGACATCTATCGGGTACCCAATAGATTATTATAGTACCCAAACTTTACCTGTATGATGACCACTTATGTACCTAGCCCTGAATTGTACCCAACATCTTTAATATACAAATAATATTTTAAAAATAACTATGTGCATGATGCAAACTATATATATATAGAGAGAGAGAGAGATTTTAGTGACACTAATTGCGAAAAACTCATGTTAACTGAACCTAATATGATCACCATTTCATCAGATACTAGAGATAGGCTATGTCTTTGTTCAATCCTTCAACAGGCACTGGTCAGAGAAAAGTTAAGATCATGGCCTGAGGAACTCTGACCTGAGGGCAATATTTACATATATTGTATAAATATAGACAGTCTCTGTGATACTTCTAAACATTCAAGATTCTAAGAAGCCTGAGGTTCTATCAAAAATTGCTTCCCATCATCATCACTAAATCCCTGATTAAATACGTGCTGAGCTATCCTAAACTGGCTCCCAGAACACTGCTTCAGAGAGATTTCCAGAGTTGGAATGCAGGCATTTAGGAATTCTCTGCAGTGGTGTCAGGAGATCCAACCCCTTCGCACAGCAAAAGTGAGACAAAAAAACCTCTGGACAAAAATTCTTCCAAAGGCTAGGATTGGGCCAGGCATGGTGGCTCATGCTTGTAATCCCAGCACTTTGGAAGAATGAGGTAGGAGAAATGTTTTAGCCCAGGAGTTCAAAACCAGTCTGGGCAACATAGCAAAACTTCATCTCTACAAAAATCTAAAAAATTAGCCAGGTGTGTCAGTAGCCCCAGCTTCTTGGAAGGCTGAGGCAAAAGGATCACTTTAGCCCAGGGAGTCAAGGCTGCAGTGAGCCATGATCATGTACTGCATTCCAGCATGGGTGACAGAGTGAGATCTCAACACAAATGCACACACACACACGGATTTTTCTTCTTTAACTGCCTCCCAAAACAAGAATGGAGAACACTTTCCTTATATCTTCCGGACCGACTATAGTCACTACCAACAACTCCTCAGGGGTTCAACCTGGACTCTCATCTGAGTTATTCCAAGTCCCTCCTCAGCCAAAATACTCAGATCTATCCTGAGCAACTTCTCTGAGGTATCAGGTGGATTCTCAGAGTCAGTGAATACCAAAGGTTGGGAGATAAGCACAGTCTGGCTTGGGTGCAGGACTAAATGGGTGAATTATCTGTTAAAAAAATTTTTTTTAGCCGGGCTCGGTGGCTCACGTTGTAATCCCACACCTTGGGAGGCTGAGGTGAGTGGATTGCCTGAGCCCACGGGTTCAAGACCTGCCTGGGCAACTTGGCGAGACCTCATCTCTACAATAAATCAAAACATTAGCCGGGTGTGGTAGCGCTCACCTGCAGTTCCAGCTACTTGGAAGGCTGAGGCAGAAGGATCGCTGGAGCCCAACAGGTTGAGGCTGTGGTGGCCAGGAGCGTGCCACTGCTCTCCAGCCTGGGCGACAGAGACTCCAACTCAAAAAAAAAAAAATTTTTTTAAGTCCAGGCACAGTAACTCATACCTGTAATCCCAGCAATGTGGGAGGCTGAGGCAGGAGGACTGCTTGAGCCAAGGGGTTCAAGACCAATCTGGGCAACATAATGAGACCTGATTTCTACAAATAATAATTTTTTTAAAATAGCAAAACATGGTAGCACACGCCTGTAGTCTCAGGTACTCAAGAGGCTGAAATAAAAGGATCAACTGTGCTTAAGAGTTGAATGCTGAGGTGAGCCATGATCATGCCATAGCACTCCAGTCTGGGCAACTCTGACTCAAAATAACATTCTTTTAAAATAGTAATAAAACTAACTAGAAATCAATCTGATTTTTGTTAAAATCTTGTACAACAATTATAGACAGTGTCAGTGATGCAGTAACACAAAAAAATCTTTTGTTGGTCTAAGTTCTAAGCAATTTTACAGTTACTGTTGAGTTATAATAATATGTATGCAGGCTTGAAATTATCACTTTTTACACTAACTCACTAAAAAGTATTTTATGCTACATGAAAGTTAACTTGTACTAATTGCACACCACTCTGACACACATACTACTTTTGATATAAATTCATAAGAGTTTAATCAACTATCAAGCTCACCTCAGGTATATGTCAATACTCCAAGTCATTGTACAATATACCCCTGCTTGTAAACAGTACAATCTTAGTTGTATGGGATTTTATAGGGGAGTTATTTTATTAAATTCCAGACAAGACTAATCAAACACAAAAATATTTGCAAATAGCCAGAATAAGCCTTTAACAACATGTAGTCAGTAAAACATCAACTTTTCAAATTGTGCCTTTGGTATCAGCTCACAGAAATGTGAAGAAAGCCAGTAGTAACTCTGCAAATATAAAATGTAAGAAAATTAACATAGAATATATAATTAAATCTCGAAGACTGCCAGAAGAGACAACAGATGATGGTCTTGTATTCCTAGAAAGTGTCAAAAAGACAATATTGGGTGTATACTTGTTTTCACCAAGTGGACACTGCTCCTAAAACAATGGATCCAATAATGTCAGTATCAATGCTAATTTTCATTGATTGCTGCAGAAGAAAATCTTTAAAAGCCTTTACCAGTAGACATTTATGATGAAGTATTTGGTGAAAGTTTATAATTGTGAAGACTGTTGAAACTTCCAAGAATTATCACCAAATAAACAAGACATGGATGGCATTGTAATTTTTGTAATTTATTGTGAAGTATGACTTGTATGAATCTCTGCAAATATATCCATATTTTTATGACTTCCTATTTGTATATCTGTTGCCTCACATGAAATAACCTTTTCCAAATTAAAGTTAGCAAAGAATTGTTATTTCATTACCTACAAGCTAAGACAGAGCATCAAATCTAACTATACGGTCTACCGAGCACAAATATGAAATGTTTCCTAAGGCTGCTATAACAAAGTATCACAAATTGTTGAACTTAAAGCAACAGAAATTTACTGTCTCAAGGCTCTGAAAGGTAGAAGTAAGAAACTGATGCATCAGCAACAGTCATGTTCTCTGAATAATCTAGAAAAGTAAATGTTCTATACCTTTCTCTTAGCCTTCGGTGTTTCCCAGGAATCGGTGGTGCTAATTCATTGATCTGCAGCTGCATGACTCTAATCTCTGCTTTCATGGTCACATAGCATTCTCCTTGTAAGCCTCTGTATTTACCAGGTTTTAGCCTCACCTTGTATTTAATCTCTGGATCTTCACAGTCTTTTTATAAAGACACCTGTCATTGTGGACTAGGGGCCCACCTACTGCAGTACGATCTTACCTTAACTAATTACATGTGCAATGATCCTATTTCCAAATGAGGTCATATCTGAGTTAGGTTAGGACTTAACATATAACATAACTGGGTTTTTTGGTGGGGGGGGCACGGGGAAGACAATTCTACGCATGACAAGGAGCATTTCACAGTCATTGCAAATATGCACATGTTAAGACTCAAAATCAAAGTATAATATATTATTGCTTATTTCTTTGACACATAAATGTGTGGGTATAATTTCCTTTTTAAATTACTAGTGTGATTAAGACTATTAATCCTTTACTTTTCCTTTAAGTGCTGTAATTTTTTTCTTTAACTGAAATGATTATTTCAACAAAAGATAATTCTTGCTACCTGCTATTTCTTTACTGGGCATCATTGTTACTCATTTTACCATAACTGCTGAATATCATTGTGCTAAAAAGCGAGACGCGTAGGCGTCCGCCACGCCAGCTGGCTGCATCTTGACCCGGCAGGGTCATCAGCCTGCTGGATCCCCAACCCTCTGATACTTTCCTCTGATGCTCTGATACTCACCTTCCCAGCAGGCTCCGCGACGAAGCTTCCCATCGGCCTACAGGAAGAAAGAGGAACAGCACAGAGAAACCCCATGGCTGTCTTATTCCATAGTAGATCTCGCGGGTTCTCTGGCCTGCCAGTGAGCCTTCACGGAGCCGGAAGCCGAGCCCGCTCCGCCTCAAGAAAAGGTCAACGCCGGGTTCACCTGATGGCCAGCGAGGCGGGCTCTGATACACACAAATATGCCCCCACCACGGAGTCCTGGCGCATGCGTCCCCTGAAAGTGCCTCCGCCCGGGCCTCTCCTCCAGGAGTTTCCAGTTCCGGCTTTTTTTTTTTTTCTGAGTTGGAGTCTCAATCTGACCCAGACTGGAGAGCAGTGGCGCTCCCGGCCACCGCAGCCTCGACCTGCTGGGCTCCGGCGATCCTTCCGCCTCAGCCTTCCAAGTAGCTGGAACTACAGGCGTGCGCTACCACGCCCGGCTAATTTTTTTTTATTTATTTATTGTATAGATGAGGTCTCGCCAAGTTGCCCAGGCGGATCTCGAACCCGCGGGCTCAGGCAATCCGCTCAACTCAGCCTCCCAAGGTGCGGGATTACAGGCTGAACCACTGAGCCCAGTTTTCAAGGGACAGAAAAAAATCGGGGATTTGCAGCTGCCGGTCGCTGCCGCCGCCGTCTCTCATGATCATTTCGCCATCTGGGCCTTGGTCCCGAGTCCCGCATGCACCTTTTAGGGAACTTGCGTTTCTCACGAATCTCCCAAAGCTCACCTTTGCTCCCTGCGAAGGAGGGTGTTGTTGGAGGAACGGAAACTGAGCAGAATTAAGCTAGGCTACTCACTTATGAACCAGTGTGGCAGGAGCGCATCGAGGCGGTCGTGGGCGCTCGTGGACGAGATGAGGGGCCTCGCCGAGTAAGTGAGGAGAGGGGCCCACTTGTCCACTTCACGGGTCTGGCCTTAGGGGACTGGGTCTGTCTGCAGGTTGGAAGAGAATGGGACCGCTCTGGTAGCCCCTTCCCCAAGTCTGAATCCACTAGTACCCTGAGCTGAGCCCGCTCCTCCAGCGCCTCCTATGGAAGACTGTTAGGGCTGTGGAGTTAGGGCATTCGAGATGCTTTGCTGGTGAAAGGAATGAATGGCGGTCCAACATTAGAGAAATTTGATTGGTACCTTTTCTTGTTGGGATTCCATGATATGTCCTCACAACTTCCGTGTTTTGTCTCCCTCACATATTAAGGAAAACTGGGAGACACCAACCAAGGAGCCATGCGAGATAGCTGACTTCTAGTTCAGGGTGAGTGTGTCCTATCTGCCCTCCCAAATCGCACCCTTTGCTCCCTGCGCGGGAGTGGGTTGCTGGAGGAAGAGGAAATGGGCCAAATTAAGCTAGGCTACTCACGTATGAACAGTGTTGTGAACTCAGAAATGTTGTCTTAAGTTAGTTGAACTCGATGTGAATGTGCCTCTGCATAGTTGCCTATGAATGACCCCGCTGTGTAACTTTGACTCTACCAGACCTCTGTGTATATTGCAGAGCTTACCTTTGGGTTTTGCTGAAATTTAAATGCCTCTATATTTGTGCCTGACTCTGCTGTCTACTGGGTAACTCTCTCCCTTAGGAGAAGGATTTGATGTCCAAGCTGTTTAAGTACTGGTCACTTAGTGCCAGGGTTAGAATGGGAACTACACAAGAATGCTGCAGATCCCAAATCGAGAAATAAGCAGCATCCAGCCAAAATGGCAGTGATTGAGTGCAAAGGGAACTGCCTTCCACCCCAGCTTCTACCTCCCAGAGACAGCAACCTTACACTTCTCAACCAACTATGGCAGGGCCTGGGGCAGGACCTCAGCCAGAACAAGGAGGCAGCATCCACACCTCTCACACAGTTCAAACACCAGGGATTTAACCTGATCTAAAGAGTCTGTGGCCCTCATCAGTGCCCATGATCACAGGCCTTTGGAGCTCTTTTAATCTCTAAGAAGACCTAGGGCCAGAGTTGTAAAATTGACCGTCTTAATGGGGCCAAAAACCTTCTGGGGAGCCAGATGACCATTACTTTGCACAATAGATAAAATTCTTTATATGAGCTTACATTAACTGATATTTTTTCCCCTTTCCTTGGGAATTTTGGTGAAGGAGAACTACCCAAATGCTCAGTCTACCTGAGATAGTAAATTCATGGCTATGTTTCTAGTCCTTAGATTTCGGTCATTTTTGGCTAATACAGTTTTGTTTGTCTTAATGTCAGTTTACATGGGACATGTATCCTGTAATTCTAACCTGTTTCCAAAAGGTGATTCTGTTTTGACATCCAACCTCATGGAAACTGAGCCCCTAGGACTTCTTTGAGAAAGATTTCTTCCTGAAAGGGACTGGGATTGAACATCTGCAAATAAAATTCCTTGAACAATCTGGTACTCATACCCTAGGAACCTTCAGGGGACACTGCAACCGTTCCTGTTTCTAGGCAGGATGACATATTACTTTCATGTGCTCCCCTCCACATCTGAATGGGCCTTGGAAGAGAGGACCTAAGAACTCAGATGTCCCAGCACCCTGGGCAAAGGGCTGGAACTTGGCGGGAGAGGGTATGAAAGAGTCAAAATGAGATTAGAATTAGGAAAATTAAATCTGCTGGGAATTTCATATAAGTTTTTACTTTTGTCCAATGTGGACCTCTCTGGGAACTCAGAAAAAGGAAATTGGGCTTCAGAATGGCAAGAACGTGTGAGAAACAGGGAGATTCTTTATAACTACTACTTCTTGTGAAGACAGGCTTGGCCCAGGCAGGCTGCTATCCCTTAGGCTCAGAGGTTTGAATAGGATGGTAGTCATGGGGAAGACTTGGAAAGGAGCTATCACCCTTGCCCTGAACACCTGATGGCAGGCCTGATAGTTGCCATATCCACAGTGGAGTGGTAAGAAGACATTGTATCTTAGGCTGTACCTTCAGAGTGTAGTTGGCCCACAGAACCAACACACTGTCTGAGATAATAAGTAGAGTGAGGGTAGAGGAGTCATTGGTCTAGCCGGTAGATGTGAACTGCAGTCAAAGAACTCTTCTAATGCTATTTTTCTGAAAGTGCCCTAGTCTAAGACTCATCTGGTTCCAACAGTTGAATTCTCCACCTCTTTCCTTCTATGGCACTTTGTTATTCACCCTACTGCCAGAAAGCTGTTTCTTACATTTTGAATGACACGTAGTAGATACTAAAAAACATTTATCAAACCTACAACTGTCAATGCTTTTCCTCTTAGGTCCTAGAAATATATCTCCCTTTGGTTCTCTCAACAGTTCCCAATGTGCCTATTAAGAATCAGAAATTCCTGGCACCAATTTAGGCAGCAAGATACAATGTTTATCAAATGTTTGCCATATGTCAAACTCTGGATTAGATACTAATCCATCTGATTTAGATGCTAAGACTATAGAGATGAGAAGAAACAATCAAGGATCTCACAATCCAATGGGCCACTACCACAGTTCCCAGGGAAAACTGCATGCTCTTTAATGTTTGGTCCAAATAAGAGTGCATGAATCCTAGAACATTTGCTAAATAAAGACTCAGGGTTAACACAAGGGAAACAGCAATGTATCAAAATTTTACTAATCTTGCCTAAAAATAACAAATTGCTGCCTTAGTTGGTGAAATGTTCCCCCAAGTCCCTTTAGGTACCTGTTTATTACATTCCAAGCTCAATAGGGCACCACTCTCAAGTGTTCTTTATCTTGGGCTCGAGTTCTTTGTAGTAAGGTTGACAAAGTAATGTCCATTTCCTTTTCGGAAGGTAACACAGCAACCTTGGCAATTAACACTATATAAACCTGATAACCAGAGAAGACAACTAGACAAGTCAGGGATTATTTCCTTACACTCATCTTTTACACCGGAATTAAGAAGTCATGTTGTGTTTATTTCCCTGATGGTTCTCAAATCTGCAGTCACCTCTCCCTAATATGAAATCCAAGACATCTCCATCCTAGATTACTGCAAAGCCTCCCAACTGCTTCCTTCTACACTGCAGCCGTGGTGATAGAATTTGATCATCTTAATTCTCTGTTGATTTCCATTCTCTTATTTCTTATGGGAAATAGTCCGAATTCCTTACCATTCCCTACTTGATCAGGATTCTGCTCACTATTCTAGCTACTTTCTTTGTCTCTAATTCTATAATCCAGAAACACAAAAGTTATTATGTTGGTTGTTTTCCTGAGCACATCTCCCCATAACACCTTTTCATTCAGTAACCTTCCAGGTAAAATACTTCCCCCTTTTACCTCCCTAATTTACACACAACCCCAAATATTCATACTCAAGTGTTTTCCCACAAAGGTGCCAAAATTGCACAAAGAAGGATATCTCTTCAATAACTTGTGTTGGAAAGTGGGACGTCTGCATGCAGGAGGATAAAATTGGATCCTTAGCTCGCATTATCTTCAAAATCAACCCAAAATAGATAAAAGAATTAAAAGTAAGACCTTAAACTATAGAGCTACTTGAAAAAAACATAATGGAAAACCTCCATAACAATGATATGGGCAGTGATTTCTGGAGTCCAAAAGAACAGACAATAAAAACAAAAACATACACATGGAATTGTGTCACACTGAAATGTTCCTGCACTGCACAGGAGACAATTAGCAAACTGAAGAAGAAACACACAGAGAAAAAATATTTACAAACTGTACATCTGATAAGGGATAAATATCTAAAGTATAAAATAAACTCACAACTCAATAGCAAGAAAACTCATTTTTTAAAACAAGTAAATGATCTGAACAGACAGTTCTCAAAATAAGAGTTACAAATATCTAACAAACACATTTTAAAAATTCTTAACATCTATAATCATCAGAGAAGTACAAACAGCCCCAGATGTTGTTCAGGCTGCTACACCAGAGGGCACAAGCCATAAGCCTAGATGACATCTACTTGCTGTTAGATCTACTTGCTGTTAGTTCAAGAGTAGTGGAATATTGGTAGCTTCTACATTGATTTTAGAGGATTTATCAGAAAGTAGAAAAGCCCAGGAAAAACCTGCTGCAGGCACAGAGCCGCTTCAGAAGGCTTCTAGGCAATGCTGAGTGGAAATGTGGGGTTGAAGTTACTTCAGAGAGTCCCCCAGGGCAATGCCTGGTGAGCTGCAGGAGCAGGGTTACTGCTAGGACCCCAGAATGGGAGAGTCACTAGACCATGCAAGTTCAGCCAGGAGAAGCTATAGGCATTTACTTCCAACCCATAAAACCAGCCACTTGGACTATGCCCAGGCAACCAAAGGGACAAGGCCACTCAAGGCTTTAGGAGCCTAACCCTCACACCAGTGTGCCCAGGATATAGGACATGAAGGCAAAGGGAATTATTTTGTAGCTTTAAAATGTAATGTCTTCCTAGGTCTCACACTTGTGTGCAACCAGTCATTCCTTTCTTTTGGCCAATTACTTTCCTTTGGAATGGGATGTTTATATAATTCCTATACAACCTGTTAGGGTATGGACATGGTGAGGGAGGCGTGCTGGAAGTGTGAAGAGGGGAGGCACAGCAGCGGTAACCCAGAGATCTGAGTAAATGCAAAGAATTGCAACACACAAGAAGGTTAAGAAAGAAAAGTTTATTTAAAAGTAACTTAGAGAGAGAAAAGGGAGACAGAACATTTACCTCCCCAAAGCCAGCAACCATGGCGACAGCCATAACTCGAAGAGCACATGGCCACACCAGAATCTAGCAAGGCAATGGCCGCTGGTTGCTTGTGGTTGAGTCCTTTTAACCATTCCCCTAGATGGGGGAAGATCATTAAGGTGATTGTGTGGTGGTCTGCTTCCACGTCATCAAGAAGGGGCAGATATGTGCAGGTACTCATGATGTCAGGTGATGGACAGCAGGCAGATGGGTGGGTTAGTCACAGGATTGCTGCCATGGTGGGCTTATCTGTGTCATGTAGGTCACAAAGGGCTAATTGGGCTAACCCTGGCAGAGGGGAGGATTCCTGCAAGAGGCCTGTTAGACATTTGCAACCCACAAATTCCTTGACCAAAAGTGGTCATATTATTATTTTTATGACTTTGCCAGTCAAAGGGTGATCTTTGATCTTCAGCCTTGACAAGGAACCTAAAAGTTTGCTAGAGATTGTTACGCTAAAACATGAATGGTTGGGCTGTCCTGGTCTTGCATCTGATGGAGATTGCTGAGGGGATTGGAATAGGCTGCTGCTTGTTTTGCAGTAGAATGTCTGAATGCTTTCTAATGATTATGCTGAGACAAAAAGACTAAACACTTTCATTCCCACCTCTTGCTATTTTAAAAATATTCTTATTTGTACCTGGGAACAAGGGTGAAGGTCAGGCTTCAGTAGTTACTTCCTGTTGTACATGGGGCATACCTGTCTAGAGCAAGAGGTGGGGATGAGAGGATAGGAGTATTTTCAGTATTTGTATCCAAAGTATTGACTGTAAGAATGATTCTTATTATAGTAAAGTCCATTATAACTTCTGTTGCAGCATAGCAATTTTTGATGTTTAATAAAATGTATTTACAGTTACCCAGTGGAGTCGTTAGTAATTTGGCATTGAAGAGCAATATAGCCAACTATCAACTTGTGAGCAAAGTTAATCTACCTGGTCTGCAGTTAGCTGGGGAGGGTGTGGGACAGGTGTGGTTCCTGGAGCTTGCTTCTTATCTCACCCTAGAGAGACTGAATTGAGGAGTTGAAGAGTTTAAGTATCAAAAATTTTAAAAGCATAGTGTTACAGCACAAAATCACAGTAGTTATTGTAAAAGTTACTTATTTAGCCAAAATGATAGTCCAAAAATTTTGAAAAGAAAAAAAAAAAAAAACTCGCTTTTTGTAACAAAGACAGTGGGCAAGGGCTAATTGAAATTTGTCTTTTCCTTCCCCCCTCTGTTGTTTAAAGGAGAAAATTCTTTTGGAGATTGTTGATTAAGAAGCTCATGTTGTGGTCTTTGAGTAGCAAGGTGACCTAGCATTAGTGTACTTGATATTAATGGTAAATTTATCGAACCTTTTTTGTAGCCTCCAGTGTTTATAGAATTCCTTTTACTTCTATTTTGACAAACTTTCACCTACAATGTTCAACATACTCATACCACTTTTTGACATGCTTGAACCTTCTATTTTTGATCTATAGTTTCCTTCAATAACCAGCCATTCTAATGATAGAACAAAAATGTACCATACAATATTCTTGCCTATACAAAATTATTTCTCTTTCCTTTATCCTTTTTTGTTTTTACCAAAAACATACCTTACACCAACAACTTGCTTGACATTTTTGTAACCTCAGAGCTCTAACCAAAGCAATAAGTTTATATGCAGTGAAAGGACTTGGATAGGCTCCAACATAGAGCTATCAGGGGAATCCAAAGCTAAACAAAAGGCAGGCAAAAAGCACAGAATTGATGACTCAGGGTAAAGAATAATACGAGTCCCAAATTTGGTCATAATGTCCCTTCCCAATAACAAGGAAGGAGTGCTGAAACACTTTATCTCCCAGAACACATGGAAGTAATGGCATAGTGAGGGGCCTGTATATATTGCCCTGCACCCCCACAACCGAAAGGGGTGAAGGAAGGAATGAACCAGGAAATTCAAGTAGAGTTGAGCATGTAGGACCAGTATAAGAACGAATGATATAATCCTGCCAGCTACTGATATTTTCACCCTAGGCTCTGTCATTTTAATAGTTTGTTCAGAAGATCTTGGGGCTACCGAGCCAGGGGCGAGTCAGTCCGACTGGAGAAAGCCCAAGAGATCCCCTTCCAAGATCGTCCAAGGTGCCTGATGTCCCTTATTTGAAGCAAGACTCTGGCCCATCTGCTCTCCTCTGACTGAGTGACCAAGGCAATCATGAACCCGATGTCCATGCTGTTTGCATCTGGGACAGGGTTTTGCTGGTGGCAGGGCTTGACAGTCTTTGGCCATATGCCCATTTTGATGGCATCAGAAACAAACCTGAGAAAGGGGCTGTGAACCCTTTCTGCAATTGACTGTCTGGGGTGGAAGATTATCAGTGGTGGCTCCCTCTGCCAAAGGGGTAGATAAAAGCTGAAACACTTCCCCCTTATGTTTGCAGTCCTGCATTCTTTCCTCCTCACGGTTGTTAATGACTTTAAAGGCCATGTCCAGTAGTTCTAATTGAGGGGTTTGTGGGCCCTTTTCTAATTTTGGAGTTTGCGCCTGATATCCAGTGTGAACTGGGAGATAAAATACATAGCCAAAGAACTTGTCCCTCCAGAGATTTAAATTAATCAGTATTAGTAAACTGCTACAATGTCTCAGCGAGGCAACTTAGAAACATTGCTGAATTTTCATCTGGTCTTTCAAAAACCTCTTTTATTTTGTCATAGATAACCTGTTTAATAACATCTTTTTTCATTCTTTGTAGTAAACAAGAAACCATATGGTCCCTTTACTTTTGTCTGGGAAGGAAGGTGGATATAGTCCCAGTTTAGATATAACTTGAGATAAATTTATCATAAGAAAACAACAAGCAAGAACTTTGATGTCCTTTTATTTCAGCCACCCCCTGAGAAGAGACCTGTCGAGCCATGTGGAAACCTGAATGGGCTTCCCAAGTACATGGGGAGGGAGTGGTGATTGCTGCAGCTAGTAGGGGTGCCACCAGGGGGTTATCAGCCATGGAGGGGGTGAGAAGGCTGGAGGCTGGGCTCAGGTGCCATGGCCTTTGGCACCGGCCCTCCTCCGAAGGTAAAAGAGAAAGACTGGAGGCTGGAGTTAAGCACCCTGGTCAGAGACACCAGGCCCTCCTCCACAGTCAAAAGTGGAGGACAAGAAAGAAGAGAAACTGATGGAGAGTAGAAACAAAAGCAGATTACAAGAGAGACAAGAGAAGTTACACCAATTGGGTCAGCATTTTGTTAGAGGGAAAGCAGGAAATGAAGTTGTAAAAGGAATAGGAGAGTATGAAGGAGGTGTGGGATCTTTCAAGGGAGGGTAGGTAAACAAATAGGGTCAGTATCCTCTGAGGAACCTATGGGCAATGGGGTCTAGGGAGTCAACACAAAAATGCAACTGGAAGAATGAATATCTGGATGGCAAACTAACTCAAAAAAGTTCTGAATATATGGGATTTCAAGGTATTTGTCATTTCTTAGGAACAATCAAGCTGCAAAAGGGTTTTAGGGGCTAGGGAGGTGCCTTCTGACCAGGTTACACCATCCCCCCAGGATATATTGTGGCTAGCCACATTGCAGTAAAATAGTAAACACTTTAGGTGAATATCCTCACTGAGTTTTCAAACTTTAATGTGTTTTAAAAGGCATGCCAGTGGTGTATCTTTCTTCACAACCAATTGAGAATTTCCCATGGTTCCTGTAAGTGAAACAGGGGTAGTATGGAATGGGTTATTGGTATCATGGCTCTGTTTCTGGGCCTTAGCCCATCCAGATCCCCTGCCAGGCATCCCCAGCAGGTACAAAGGAATCAGCGCAAAGGATGTGAGTCAGCAGTGAGAGAGCGTTCGTCCATCCCTGTGCCCACTGGGGCTTGCTGGATGCATGCTCCACCATGTCTTGGAAGGCCTGGTACCAGGACTTTCAGTGACTAGGCCTCCGATCCTTGCTAGGAATCTCCCAAGATGGAAACCAGAAACCCGAGAGACCCAGAAAGTCATCCAAGCAAAGGACAGTCCAAGAGCAGGCATCCAAATATGTGGGTGTGTGTATGAAAAAAACGGATGGCCTACTCAAGGTGCAGAAATGAGTACCGTAGCTATTGAAGTTCTCAAGGTCCTTCATGGAGTTACTTCGCCACCAAAGAAGAGAAGAGTAAAGAAAACCAAGCACTTTGTATACCACTCGTACGGGAGCTGGTGGTCTGAACTTTCCTTTGAGGACCTTCTTGCCTCCCTAGGGAGTAGCACTAGAGAGAACCTCACTTATCCTCCAAGATCCACCTCAGTCCACGGGGAAACTCAGAGACCATGGCTAGAAGGAAGCAAAGGGTTAACCTTAGTCCCTCACCCTAATGGGACACAGAAGTCTGATTTCTTTCCCTGGGACCTTCCAGCACACTGAAGTGTATCCTCAGCCAGAGCTTTCAGTTGCCACCAGGTTCCAACACAGTCCACAGAGGATCACCAGTTAAGAAATAAGAGAGAGGGAGGAGAGATATCTCAGTGGGATCTCCAAAAATAGTAGGGTCCAGATAGGGTGAGGGTGGCCTGCTGGAGGGGTGAAGAAGGGATGCACAGCAGCAGTAACCCAGAGATCCGAGTAAATGCAAAGAATTGTGACACACAAAAAGGTGAAGAAAGAAAAGTCTATTTAAAAGTAAGTTAGAGAGAGAAAGAGGAGAAAGAAGATTTACCTCTCCCAGGTGGGGGAGAGGACCAAAGCCAGGAAGCATGATGACAGCCATAGCTCAAAGAGCACATGGCCACACCAGAATCTAGCAAGGCAATGGCTGCTGGTTGCTTGTGGTTGAGTCCTTTTAACCATTCCCCTAGATGGGGGAAGATCATTCAGGTAATTGGGTGGTGGTCTGCTTCCACATCATCAAGAAGAGGCAGACAAGTACAGGTATTGATGATGTCAGGTGATGGACAGCAGGCAGATGGGTGGGTTAGTCACATGATTGCTGCCATGGTGGGGCTTATCTGTGTCATACAGGTCACAAAGGGCTGTTTAGGTTAACCCTGGGGGAAGGGGAGGATTCCTGCAAGAGACTTGTTAGACATTTGCATTTTACAAACTTAGACATTTACAACTCACAAATTCCTTGACCAAAGGTGGTCATATAATTACTTTTATGACTTTGCCAACAAAAGGGTGATCTTTGATCTTCAGCATTGACAAGGAACCTAAAAGTTTACTAAAGATTATTATGCGATTGGGGTGTTCTGGTCTTGCATCTGATGGAGATTTGCTGAGGTGGATGGGATAGGCTGCAGCTTGTTTCATAGTAGAATGTCTGAATGCTTTCTAATGGCTATGCTGAGACCAAATGACTAAACCCTTTCATTCTCACCTCTTGCTATTTTAAATGTATTCTTATTTGTACCTGGGAACAGGAGTGAAGGTCAGGTTTCTATAGTTACTTCCTGCTGTACATGGGGCGTACCTGTCTAGAGCAAGAGGAGGGGGTGAGAGGATGGGTCCCTGGCGTTAAGTATTTTCAGTATTTGTATCCAAAGTTTTGACTGTAAGAATGAATTTTATTATAGTAAAGTCCATTATAGCTGCTGTTGAAACATAGCAAGTTTTGATGTTTAATAAAATGTATTTGCAGTTACCCGAGTGGATTGATACCAATTACAGGAATCCAGGCAGTTTTCACTGTTGCACCAGTAAATTCCTGAAAGGAGTGGGATGGTATGGACCTTCTGACAGGGAAATATTACCTTAAAGTTTAACAAAAATAACACAATTCTTGTGCCTAGGAGGAGATCCCAAAGTCATTAGTTACTTGTCACTGAAGAGCACTATAACTAACTATCAACTTGTGAGGGAAATTAATCTACCTGGTCTGCAGTTAGCTTGGCAGGGTGTGGAGCAGGTGTGGTTCCTAGAGATTGCTTCTTATCTCACCTGAGAGAATGAATTGAGAACTTGAAGACTTTATGTACCAAAATTATTAAAAGCATAATGTTACTACACAAAATCACAGTAGTTATTATAAAAGTTACTTATTTAGACAAAATGAGAGTCCGAATATTTTGGAAAAAAAAAAAACTTTGCTTTTTTGTAACAAAGACAGTGGGGAGTGAAAGACCTTAGGCACCAGTAACAACTCCACACCCGTTAAGGACCAAGAGATTTATTAAAGCGGCAGCTACAGGGAAAAAAGGAAAGGGTCTGTAGCTACGGGGTTGGGGAGGGAGAGAGGGAGAGCGCGTGAGAGAGGGCTGTATTTATGGGCTTGGCAGGGGCTGGCCAGTGCCATGCTCGGGTTTTATTGGAGGAGACTATGAGGTAGTATTCCTATAGGGAGAAACTATTCGCGCACAGGTTTAAACTTCCCGTGCACGTGAAACTGTGTGGGGAGAAGCCGGAGCTTAGGGCCCTTGTTGTCTTTGTTTGGTTCTATATAGTGTTTAGCGCCATCTCGGGAGATGCCCCTCTGACTGTTCCTTGTGCACTTCATTCCCACCTTTTCTGTTTATTTGGGAGAGGGATGTCGTTACTCCTTCTGGCTGCTTCCTGCTGGATGTGGGCGTTATGGGGTGAAGTGGGGGAAGGGTACAGAATGAGCCAGAACAGGGCCCAGAGATAGGCGCTGAAGGTGAAGATTTCTGAAGGTGAGAGTTCTATGAAGGTTCCTTGCAAATGTAGA
>NW_007256161.1:2289-2722 GCF_000164805.1 Carlito syrichta | reverse complement strand
TAATAACAGCATTCCTCTCCGAGAAAGAGGCAAGTGCCTCCCTTGTCAGCCGTTAGAAGACCTAAGGCTCATCGGTTTTGTAAGGTGACCTGGGCTAATGAGGTGATTTGGTGCTGTAAGGAGGCTAGGGACGTTGCTGAAGCCTCTAATGCAAGTTGTAGTTTATTGGGGAGGTCTTGGAAGGAGGTAATGCTGTATGCTAGAGTCCTGCTGCCTAAGCCTGCTGCTGCCAGAGCAGAGGCAGGAGAGACTCCTGCAATTACAGGAAGAAAGACTGCCCATTTCTGGTGGGGGTGGGGTGACAATATCAGTGTTGCAGGTTTGTTTATTGTGTATTTTGTTGCAAATTCCCCTTGTGTGTATAGGGTCAACCGAGGTACCAGGGTGACCAGGACACATGATGACTTAAAGGTTTTAGTAAGGGTGCCATTGC
>NW_007256161.1:1484-2247 GCF_000164805.1 Carlito syrichta | reverse complement strand
TAGGAAGCAGTTAGAAAAGTTGCCTAGATGTGAGTAGTTGAGAAAGCATGCTCCCTGTTGAACTACTGAGAGCCAGGAAAATGGGGTGACTTTGGCTGTCTGCTGTATGGAGGTTTGTAATATTGCCTCTTGTTTTGTTATTTCAGGGGCTAGGTTTGGGATATTTGGCTGAATTCAGACATAGGTGCGGTAAATTTTGATGGTTCCTGCTGTGGTGGAGTCAAGGATTCTGTTGTATACTTTGCCTACCACCCCTTTTGCCCACATGTGATCCCAGGGATGTTTGACATTTAAGTAGAATTGGTCTCTGCCTTGTGAAGTGAAAAGAAAAATGTCTCTATCACCGTCAAACCTTTCTATCTTTGTGGAGTGGACCATGCAAGAGAGTTTTGGACATCCCCCATAAATTTCAGGGTTGTGTTTACAGTAATCTCGGGTTTGGTCAAAAAGAAAGCAGAATAGAGGTACTTTGTGCCATGTTAAAGAAAGTGAGCACATGGAAGAGAGAGAGATGGGGATAGAAACTCGAGGCTGGCAGCCATATGGCTGGCAGTCCACTGTGGCCAGACGTTGGATATATGAGTGGTCTTTAGAAGTCCAGGACTCTTCTACAAAGAATCTCCAGTGAAATGGTGGGATGGGTGGAGTTGTTTCATCATTGAGGTTGGTTAAAATTAATAGGGGAAGGAGGGTTAGGCTGATAAACATAGTGCTGTAAGGGGTGAATTTTTATAAAAGACACTTAATAAGAATGAAGCTAGTT
>NW_007256161.1:0-346 GCF_000164805.1 Carlito syrichta | reverse complement strand
TATGGGGATTAGTTCACTGGCAGATAGAACATTGAGAGGTAATGGTTTTTATAAGCTTTATATGGTGGAGGTTGAGGGTAAAGAGGTTTTTTAGGAAAGACATTAGAGCAGAGGGATTGGTATGGAAGGTTGAGTGTAGATATGGGATACGGTCTGAGATAGAGGGGGAAGTTGGCAGTGGAGAATTAGTGGGAGGTGTATGGCTTGGACCAGGGTGGGCAACAGTTGCCATGGTGGGGATGGACCCCAAGGCTGCTTGTCAGGCTGCGTTATCTGCCCTGGAGTTTCCCTGAGTTATGAGTGAGGAGTCGGACTGGTGGGCCTTGCAGTGAGAAATGCCAATGTT
>NW_007256160.1:162455-184635 GCF_000164805.1 Carlito syrichta | reverse complement strand
GAAAAATTGGACTAGCTTAGTGTACATTGTATAATTTTTATGTCCTTCATCATCAAAATATTTTATACTTTGGCTCCTGCACACAAACTTCCAATTATCTTTGCTATACTTAACAATAGTCCCTCTCATGGTCTGCAGCTGAAGGTGATCTGGAATTGGTATGCATGTATTTGGCAAATGCTTATTAGCCTTACACATGCCTGGCACTTTTCTATCAATTTGGAATGCTGGTATTTTGAAGCAGGGTCAGCAGGTTTTTATACATGACACTGCTTCACAGCAGCCCGGAGCACAACCTCTGGAATGAAAGCTAGATGATGAGCTTTCCCTCTTTGGCTACTTCATTTCATGGCAGTATTTTCCAGCAGAGGCCGAGTCTGGCTTTTTCCCTCTGTGCCCCCTCACACAGCGGGGCACTGACCCATGATAGTCCTCGATAAGTAGGTGTCACTGTGTACTAAGTCCACAGTCACCAGGTCCTTGCGGAGTTCACTGTGGTGAGATAAGAAAGACTCCCCTTTCAGAGTGTTACTTGCTCTACGAAAGCAACACAGCTAAGGCATGTCCAGGTCTGTCTGTGCAACCTGATAATGACCATGACCCCTCACAAACCACACCACCCTGCCTTTCTCCAGCACCTACTACAGGTGTGGAGGGATAGCTTGAGGTGGCCTCACGTGTATCCCCCATTGTGTGAGGAGTGACAAAAATGCTAACTTCATGAAACACACCCTGAGAACCTCTCAGAATATGACCAGCAGACATAGCTTCCTGACTTTCACAGATGCAGTCGCTGATGGGTTAAGGACGTCAATGGAAATGCCCCAGGGCACACAGCCGCCCAGTGGTACTCAAGCCCAGACTTGTCAGAGCCCATGTCCTTTCTCACATGCTGTTCTGAGAGTCACGCTGTCATTTCATTTAATGGACAGAACAGTGAAAAATCAAGACCAGCTGACTTGGTCACTGTCACACCTTAAACTTGGCACCTGTTTCCTCATCTGGAGAATGAGGCTGACTGTGGTACACCAACCATCGCCCAGGGCCTGTCTAACTCTACAAATGTCTGACTTGAAACAGCCTCAAAAAGGCCTGAATTGAGAATGGAGAAAGTAAGTTTATTAAAAGCAGGCCAACCTTACCATCCCACTTCCACGAGCTCATGTCAAACAACAGCACAGGAAATGCACACACGCTGGTCTTTCTAATGCTTGGTGGTGGGACTCGGATGTCAGCTTCTTTAGTGTTTTAGCATCCCACTATCTATTGTTGGGACACAGAATCTTGATCTAAGAATCACCTTCTCTTTTCAGCAGAGTCACACAGAGCAAATTACTGCTTCTTGCCTGCTGCCCACCTGCCGAATATGCTAGTGAAGGCCTCAAGTGGCTTCAACATGCAGAGGGCCGGGTGAGGGCACTGTCCAGGTCCTCATGCCCATGGGTCTGGCTCACCTGTTCTGATTCCACACTGGCCTCTTTCAGTTTGCTCTCTGTGGCCTCTTTACATTTCTTCAGGTGTCTGACAGTTTCTTCCAGTTCCTGAAAATGGGATACAAAGGTTTCTATGAATTTCTAATGTACCACATGGAGCCCAAAGCCGTCTCTGCTGTAGCACCTAGGCAACCAACACTATGGTTGGGTGTTGGGCAGGCACCTTCTACCTTCAGGTGCAATGGACACATAAGACGAAAACTGTTGTTTCCAGGTTAACTTGTAGTCTACACGCAGGGATGTGGTTACAGATTTTGGTTTTGATTTATGATTCTGCTGATAAAGTGATTGACCTCTTTTTCGGAAATGGAGGGGTACTTTCCATGGCAGACAGTCCCCTAGAGAGATAAGCACGCCTAGACTTCCTGAAGCCCATTCCCCGGGACACAGTATCATGCTTTCATCAGGTGAGGAACTGCTAAGAGTCCTGTCCCAGAGTAGGTGCATCTGCCTGACAGGGGAGAACAGGGCTGTAACCCGCCTGGAAGGCTGTGAAGGTCTGCTCAGAAGTCTAACTTTGACTGGAGTTTCACACACATCAGCTCAAGCTGTTATTTTTTTTTTTTTTGAGTTGGAGTCTCACTCTGTCGCCCAGACTGGAGTGCAGTGGCTGCTTCCGGCCACCGCAGCCTCGACCTGCTGGGCTCTGGCGATCCTTCCGCCTCAGCCTTACCAGTAGCCGAAATTACAGGCATGTGCTACCACGCCCGGCTGATTTTTTTGATTTATTGTAGAGATGAGGTCTCGCTGCCCAGGCGGGTCTCGAACCCGCGGGCTCAGGCAATCCACTCACCTCAGCCTCCCAAAGGCGCGGGATTACAAGCTGAGCCACCGAGCCCGGCTTCAAGCTGTTATTTGAGAATGAACATTATATTTATTAAATTGAAAAAAAAAGAGAACATTTGCCATATTCAAACTACAGGCTCTGTCCTTGATACTGTTATCCTAAGGACTTACTAGGGTGAACAACTTGTAAGTGTGTTTTCTTCCATGGAGTCTAGAAAGGCCGGTGCAGGGCTTACACTGAGGGGTCTGGAGAAGCCTCTCACCTGGCACCGGTGCTCCAGCTCCTGCCTCGCTTTGTGTTCTGTCTCTAGCTGCCGCTCCTGCTGTTTGTTCCGAGTGGAGGTGTCGTGCTGGCTCTTAGCCAGCATCTGCATTTCTCTCTGCAGATTCATCATTTCACATGCAAACCTCTGGATGCTCAGAGACTATGAGAAGACAAAGAGGGAGATGTGGGGACCCACTCACGTCTTGGTTTCCATTTGCAGGACAGATTGACACAGAGTTCATGGAACTTGTCTACCTGTTCATAGTTCTTTTTCTGGTACTGATCCTTAATTAACTCCATCTGCCTCAGTTCCATCGCTATGTGCTGAAAGTAAACATGGAAATAACATAAAAAGATGATCAGAGGCAGCTGGCTCACTCTTCCTGCCAGCAGTAGGATGATGGATGGAATCCCATGGGATACCCAAGGTACCAGTTCCTACTTGGCTTCTTCTCACCTGGCTCCTGACCCTAAGGAGCCAAGTTCAGCACAATTAATGTGAAAGGGACTGAGGGGAGCCATATGTGATGCCGGCAGCCAACAGGACACCAAACATTCACAAACATTCACACGACAGCCTCTCAGGGAAGGAGATGGTCCCTCACAGACACTCTGCCCCATTCCCAGTTATGGCAATACTTCCTTCTAAAACCCAACTGCTCTCACCCCCGCCCCAGCTGTCAGGCCCCTGTAAGTGCCATGGGGGAGAAGAGGCTTTGCATGGAACCTTCATCCTCTCGACGTTCTGAGCGTTATTTGCCTTGGCCGACAAGTGGAGCTTAATTTGGGCCTTTTGGTTCTTTATTTTTTCCTTGTTGCTGTCCAGTACTTTTTCCAGCTCTGAAACTTTCTGTCGCAACTCTCGGTTGGCCCGGGACACTTCCACTGATCTGTAGTTGGCTTCGTCAAGGGTCTTCTTCAGCTGAAAACGCAAAGAAACACTGAGGCATGATATCTTCCATTGCTAGAGAAGCTTGTTCAGTTTCATCCTGGTATTTGTTGTCTTTTAAAAAGGAGGGAATGAAGCAATAATAACAATGTCTGATCAAGTCGTTTTATGGAGCAATGGGACAAGTGGTTTTCAAAATTCTTAACACAAGAAGAAAATATTTCTTAGAATAGATAAGGAATGTACATATGTATTTGTTGTTGGCATTTTAAGAGCATGGTTTTGGAGTTCAAGTCTCAGCCTCACCACTTTGCAGCAAGTGGTTTGGAAACTAACTACCTTAACCCTCAAAGTACATCACCTTGAAAGTGTGTGTCCAGCTGACTCAGAGGATGCAGAGCACAGTTAAATAAGATAATATAGATACAGAATGGAGTATCTGGAAATAGTAATGGCTTAGGGACTCTAATGCTATGCTTTTCTCTTGCTTTCTGTCATGTACAACCTCAGGTCTGGAGACATGAAAGTGAGTTATATGGTGGTTTATATAGACACCTGTCAGTTGTTGGCTATCACTGCACACATTTCTATAATACTGTTTTTTGTTCTTAAGGATTTTAACAAATTTCTTTTGTGAAGAAGCAGCATAGTGATTACTTAAAGGATTGTACCGAGTCCCCTTCCTCCTAACATGTCCTTAAATTGGTGCCCCTTGAACTTTAGGATGCAGCAGCGGTTCAGGGGGGAGGTGGCAGGAAGGTGTCATTCTTACAGCTGTTGGCATCTGACACAGCAGAGGGCGAGCCGGGGTCTGCAGCCCCTTTCCACACCAGCTCCTTCCCTCAGGTCCTCGCATCACCCACAGCCATTTACTACCACCCAGCTAGCTTCCCGTTAGACATGCCACTGGCCCTCATTCAGCCTTGCCTGGAACTGGAGGAGCCCCACAACCACCACCTACTTTGTACTGTTTCTGTTTA
This sequence comes from Carlito syrichta, assembly GCF_000164805.1. Taxonomy (NCBI): domain Eukaryota; kingdom Metazoa; phylum Chordata; class Mammalia; order Primates; family Tarsiidae; genus Carlito; species Carlito syrichta. Next base: position 180,222 of record NW_007256160.1, on the reverse strand, counting down.
GGCCACAATCATTACTTAACAGTTATGTTCCAAGCTAATCCTCAAAACAAACCTGGAGCGTACTTGTGATGATTTCTACTCTGTGACTGAAAGAATGGAGACTCAGGAAGTCAGTCACACTCAAGGATAGCAAATTTACACACAGCAAATAAGAGGTGGGGGGACAGGGGAGGGGAGGAACTCGGGCCATGCCCACCCCAGTAGTTTCTCACGAAGGTTCCTTCACTGTTCCGTCTCTCATATAATGGCACCACTACCACAGGTTGAACAGGTCCTTGCTAAGAGGATCCTGGTTCGTAAGCAAACAACAAGCTCAACTAAAGGCATATCCTATATTTAGTGCATCTTCTTGTTTCTCACAGAATTTGCTTTCTGTAACATTTATATAGTGCTTTGCCATTCTCACAATTGTTCTGTGTACATTTTTTGAGTTTGGTGTTAAATATAACCCACTTGGCAAAACACAGCCCTGCCCCCAAAACCAGGGATTACCTTAGCCTCCTCCTCTCCTTCATTCATGATACATCCGATGTCTGACACATCTGTTAAAATGGCTTTCTGACTCAACTCACTTACCTAGCACTCGCACTTGCTGTTAGTTTCCTCGAGCCTCCATGTCTCCAGTTTCTCTCCATTCCGCCCACTCTTCACCACTGTCATCTTAACCAGCTAAAGTTATTTCAGACATCTCTGCCCAGAAACCAGCACACTCTGCCTCTAACAGCTCGCACCCAGCACCTGGCAACGAAGGCCACCAGCAGGCACTCCATCCAAGCTAACGCTCTTTCGGACATCTTCCTGCCTCTGCTCTGATCAAGAGGATCCTTTTGCCTCCCCACGTGTCCTGTTCCTGCTGGTAACCAAGCATGGCCTGCACTCTCATCAACCTGCCAGACTAAAGTAAACTCTTTCTGATTCTAGCTGTTCAGGAAAGGTCTCTGAGGCTTCCCCAGAGTCTATGACCTGAGTGGGCATCACAGACATGGCCACCTAACACCCTCAGAGCACGAAGACAGTGCTCCTGCTTTCTCTAGGCCTTTCAGGAGAAAGCAGATCAAATCAGAAGCCAGTCATGTGAACCATGGAGATGGAAACCTGGCTTCTGCCCGTCAGACGGCAGTCTCCTTCCTCCTGCACCCTACCTGGTGCCGCTCTTATGGAAAAGCTCTCATGAGGGCATTCCTCTGTTGGACAGAGGGCTCTACACCAGAAACTGCTTTCATGTGATTCACTGTACAAAGAGAGGGCTCTGTGGCACCTGACTGCTGGTAAAGGGGGACTAAAGGAGCCAAGGCCACCTGCAGCCCCTCTGAGGTCCTGAGCCACTCCTTCTCCTTGAGGGCCCACTCAGAGAGAAGCGTCCAGGCTCGCTGGGTACCTCAGCCATTTCCCGCTGTGTCGCCTTCTTGGTCGTCTCCCTCTCGGTCTGGAACTGCTTCCTTAGGGTCTCTATGCGCTCAGCATGCAGTTCTGCTTCCACTTTTGATTCCTCTGTCATTCGTTCTCTGTTTTGAACAAGAGAAATGCTAAAATGGCTTAGAAGTCATTCCAGAGGTAAGGAAGGAAGCCTTGGAGGGGAATGTGTGTGATTCATAAATAAGCAGGAGCTCGCTGGCAGGTGAATCTGTAGATCAGGAGCTCATCCACAGAAGAGGGCATGCACCTGCAGCATTAAACTAGCTCTCCATAAAGAGATCCAGCCAAAAGGGGGAGAACTCATGTCAGAGACAACATTAGAGCAGCAGTCACATTGCAAAAGAGGCATTTGTTTCTGTTTTTTCATGCCTTTTTGCTATCAGCTGTTTACTCCTTAAGTTTTAACTCCAATTCTACTGTTTCCTTATCTCTAAAGGGAGAGTCTCACATGAGGTCAGCATTCCTAACTCGGGTACCTTGGTCAACCTATGGCAGGGCATCTGAGGTTCCCTGAAATGATACACAGAATGTGAGTGTAGAAAGTGATGTGGGTGAGTCCACACTCCTAAAAGGACAGGCGACTCCAGAAAAGGATAGGAATGCACGTCCTCAACCAGTCCCAAGGCTTTCCCCACCTTCACACTCTCTAGCTGACAATGATTTGCACGTGACACTCCATGCATCTTCAGGACTTCTCAAAGGGCAGGAGGCACCTGTCTTGCCACGAGGTCTTCCTCCTCCCTCCTCCTGACCCCCTGGTTCTCATCTGAATCACAAATCCAGGTCCCCAGCACCTCTGAAGCACCTCTGCTGATGGACTCAGTGGGTCCCCTAGGCGGCACTGACTTGGTCTACAGAAGAGACAGTAGGTGGAGCCTCTCCTGGTCCTGTTCCCCTGGTGACCTTGGTATGCCACCTCTGAAAGTTGCTGACACTGTCTTGAGGCACAGCACAAAGGAGAGGTCCTGAAGCCAGAAGACTTCATTAAGGTTTGTTACTTATCACATCCACACACTCCTGCTCACACCCACCCCAATCTGAAAAATGGGCAAAAAAACCATATGGAGATACAGAAAGGGAAGAAAGCTACTGCTTGTACAGTATTTTGGTTTTGTTAATATAATAACTGTCTAAATTGTCTTTAAATGTATTGTGCCTATTTTTCTTTAAGGGTGTCGGGGGCAGTAAACAAGGGTAAGGTTTTAGGCTACCAACTTCAGGGGAAGAGCATCTTTTTTTTTGTTTTGAGTTGGAGTCTCACTCCATCGCCTGGGCTGGGGTGCAGTGGCATGCTCACGGCCACTCCAGCGTCAACCTGCTGGGCTCTGGCGATCCTTCCGCCTCAGCCTTCCAAGTAGCTGGAATTATAGGTGTGTGCTACCACACCCAGCTAATTTTTTGATTTATTGTAGAGATGAAGTTTCACCAAGTTGCCCAGGCTGTTCTTGAACCCATGCGCTCAGGCAATCCCCTCACCTCAGCCTCCCAAAGTGCTGGGATAACAGGCTTGAGCCACTGTGCCCGGCCTGTATTGTGCTTATTTCAGCAATATGATTAAGACCACGAGTTTTGAAGTCGGCCTACTGCTGCCTGGACCCACATCCCAACTCTCGTGAGACGCTGTTCAATATTAGATGTGGTTCACTATCTTCCATGCTTGGCTCCTTCTCAGCAACATGGGAATCTTGATGGCCTACCATTGCAGAGTAACACTGCTAAAGGAATAATGCATGTAGAGTAACAGTACTAAAGGAATAATGCCTGTGGAGTACTCCACACTCCACCAGGTATATAGCAAGCACGTAAGAAACAGTAGCCACTGTCAGCATCACAATCATCATTTAGTTTTAAAAATTCAAATTCTAAGTTTTAGATTTTAAATTAAATTTTTGATTAACTTCGACTTTTCATTTAATTTGAATTTAAAATTAATATCTCACCAAATGTCTACTGCTGCCCCCACCTCATACTCCACCTCAACTCCCACTCTTACTTCTTTTTCCTGTGATAAAAACACAGAACACGAACAAAGACTTCAGTGTGAGATAGAGTGCTGGCAAACACAGGTCTTTGTGGATGGCAGATCTCTAGAACACATTCACCTTGCTCATACTTTCTTTCCTTTTTTTTTTTTAGTTGGAATCTCACTCTGTCACCTAGCCTGGAGGCTGGAGTGCAGTGGCATGCTCATAGCCACCATAGCCTCGACCTGCTGGGCTCAGGCGTTCCTTCCACCTCAGCCTTCCAAGTAGCTGAAACTATAGGCACACGCTACCATACCCGGCTTATTTTTAAATTTTTTTGTAGAAACAAGTCTCACCAAGTTGTCCAGGCTGGTCTCAAACCCCTGAGCTCAGGCAATCCTCTTGCCTTGGCCTCTGGAACTGCTGGGATTACAGGTTTGAGCCACCGTGCCTGGTTCCTCATACTTTCTAGGGCAGATATCACCCACCCCAATCCGCCTCCTCAGTGGGCTCCTTCCCTCTCATCTCAGAGGAAGGGATGTCCAGCCTCATCTCTAGTGACAGTCCTCCCCCTTGTGCTCTGACTCTCACTGACACTCGTTTTTCCCTGGTCAGTCGGGTTCTTTCCCAGACTCTTCCATCATGGTCGAGTTCCTCCCAGCCTACAAACAAGTGGCTTCCCCCTTCATGCTGCACTCTTGCCCTATGATCTGATCTTCTCCTTCCCCACTGTCCTGTTTGCCCGCCTTCCCATCACTCACTCACTGTCACCCTCCATGCCTATGAAATTTGGCCATCTGGAGGATAATCAAATGGCTGCAAGGCCCAGGGGTCTCATTCTCCTCACTCTGCACACCTGCCTCACTCATTTGGGCCTCAGGTGAGTGATGCTGCGTCTTCCCGACTCCTCCTTACTTCCTACATGCTCCTCCTCTGCTCTTTCTGTGACCTTTGGTCCTTCCCCATGAAATGGCACAGATCCCCAAGTTGTGACCTTGGTTCTGCCTCTACTTCTCCTGTGGCAGTCTAGCCTTTGCTGAGGCTTCAGTTCTCATCTTTGTAGAGATGAATTCCAACCAGCAGCCTCTTCTTAGAGTCTGGCCTACATTTCTAACTATTAAATATTTGCAGCTCAACTGCAACAAGTTCTCCAAAACTTGCTCTGTCTTCCTGAGCGTGTGCACTTAATAGTACAATTCTGCAGTTTGGGATCTCACAGAGCTCAGGTGACAAAAGCATGGCTCCACTTTGTTGAGAATGCAGACAAGCACAAGTAGTCTGAAGGCAAGGCTGCAAGAAGACCCCTGGTCCCCTTGTTCTTTCCTGGAAATCACCTGCTTTTTGAGCAGTAGTGGCCGGGACTACATTTTGTGGTGACTACAGAATTTTCAAGTTCTGGAAAATTACTAACCATCTAAACCAAAATGACCCAAACTGGCATGGAAGGGCTTTAAATGATGCTGCCAGCCATGACATAAACACATCGTGGGAGAGTTTTAGGGCAGGACAAGTCACAGATCACATGTAAGAAAGACACCTTTTCTGCCTTGGCACATGCCTTCCTCCTGAAGAGAAGACAGATCTGTGCACACTGCACTTCCCTTGAGTGTACATGCCCATGGAATGTTGCTAATATCTAAATCACATTTGTCCAGATACAATATAAGACAAAACTTTAGTGGCCTGACTGAACTTGACGGGTTTGACTTAACTTGTCTCAGGTCAAAATTGAGGCCAGGTGTAGTGGCTCATGCCTGTAATCCCAGCACTTTGGGAGGTTGAGGCATATGGATTGGTTGGGCCCAGGAGTTCAAGACCAGCCTGGGCAACATAGTGAGATCTCATCTCTATAAAAAATAAAAGAAATTAGCTGGGTGTGGGGGTATGCGCCTGTAGTCCCAGCTACTTGGGATACTGAAGTGGAAGGATAACCTGAGCCCAGAAGGATGAGGCTGTCTGAGCTGTGATCGTCGTGATCACGCCACTGCACTTCAGCCTGGGTGACAGAGTGAGACCCAGACTAAAAAACAAGCAGACAAAAACTGAAGGGCTAACATCTGCTAGAATGGAGGCACCCCGTTCCTGAAGGGGTCATTCACGCCCAGATGCTGCCTCTCCTTGTCTACATCATGCTTTTAAGGGACATACATGCTGCTGATGGGAAAGACTCAGCTGAGGCATGCAGCTGTCCTTCCCAATCAATATTCTGTGCGTTCTGGTTTAAACTTCACGTAAGCTCCAGCTGATGGTGGATGCAGGTGGGTTGGAGGCCCAGCGTGCTCTCCAGCCATGGTGGGTGGGGGAGGGCTGGAAAGTCCAGTGCGTGCTCTTTCACAGCTGTGATTTACGGCTTCTCAGCAGGCTTTGCTGGAATTCCAGCTCCAGGCGGAAAGAGCCTAGCTGCTTTATGGGAGTGAGTGGGACATCCCCCTCCAGAGGCCCTCCCCTATTTTACTACAACTACTGCTCTTACTTGAAGGTTTCTAGGTTCTGTCGCTCAAGTTCTTTGTTTTCCAGTTTCTCTTGCACATGATCAAGCTTTGTTTGCAGGTGATTATTTGTCTGGAGAGCTTGCTCCAGACTCACAGCTAGTTTCCTATTGTCTTCTCTGGCTACTTCGAGAGCTTTCTGCAGAGGCTGTATCTGAAAGAGAAGAATATTTTCGCATCTACTGTAACAGATGCAAGAAGTCCCCATTGCATAGTCACTCCTGATGCTGTGGCACCAAGGGCCACTGAAACAAGAATCGGGTAGAAGCAGCAGCAAGGATTCTGGGTGCAGTAACATGTATGTGAGAACTTGTTACAGACCTTGCTCAGGAGACTCTTGGAAGGCAATGGGAAGGATGCTCACTGGTCACCAGAGAGCTTTGGAAAGCAGAGCCAGCTTAGTTTGTCCTAATTTTTAAAATTTCAAACTAAATTTCCCTTCCTGATCCTATAACCTTATTGTCTCACTCTTTAAAGAGACAAAAACTGGCAGCTGTTCCACGTATATTCTTCTAGAAAAAACTTATTTATATGAAACATCCATGTGTATTTTACATGTGTGCATATGTGTAGATACATATGCATGTATGTGCATACACCCATGAACACACACTTGTGTGCTTGTGTCTCCTTATTAACAGTGGGACTACTCTGACTGAGATGGTAAGTTATTCTTGAAGCCACTAAATTCTGAAATCATTTGTGCATTAATACATGAGAAGAATGTGACCATGTAAGACAAAAAGGGCTACTGGCTGGTAAGGATTGACTCTGTGAACCTGCAGGTTAGTTTCCTGATCGTGAAGATGTCACTGTCCAAAGCTCAGACTCGACTTCATTTTCCAAACAGTAATGGCCCCATGATCTAAAAGCACTTGCTGCTACCTCACTGCTGTGCTGCGCGTCCACAACGAGCATCCGGGCCTGCCACTGGTCCACCTCGGCCTCCAGCCTCTGTACCCTCTGCTGATTGAGAGTCCTAGAGGAGGCAGCACAAAAATGGGGTCTAAGGGAGAGGTATCTAGGCGTGGCATCCCCTGGGAGACACAGAACACTCAACACTCTTCTTGCGAGAAGCTTGAATGACAGCAGATGTCATGGGCCACAGAAGCTCAAAATACCTGAGAGCTGGGAATGACAATTAGTAGCCTTTGCTTAAGGTGAAGGAACTGAATGACTTGTCCTAACTCTCATTCAGCTTGATTCGATGCATTAGACTATCAATACATGCTTCTGACTAACATATAGGTTGGTAATTTTATATTATATATACAGCATCAGTAACAAAATATATCACCTCAACGATTATTGGCTTGCTGTCGAGATTTCTGTTTCTAAATACAACAGCTACCTAGAAATTTATTGTGACTGGTAAACAGTATTTTTAATATCATTCTCTTGACTTTTTAAAATTCATAGGTAATATACTTTCATACTATGTAAAAAATAAAGATAAGCACAATGAAAATAAAACTCACTTCTTTCATAATATAGAAGCAGTATGTACCACTAACACACACAATATATTTTAGAGGTCCTATTAAGCTCAGACCATTTGTTCTGTAACCTAAAAGGAAAATTTATTTTTGAGACATTCAGTGGAGGGGTTTACTTATAAAACATAGCTAGAAGTAGTTTTCAGCATGATTCATCTTAAAAGAGTTATTAATCTTAAAGTAGGGTAGTAATACGTGGATAACTAACTCAAACTAACGTAGGCATTTAGCTTCAGTTATCTTGACAATTACTGTTCTCTAAATCCAAAGGCAGAATTAGGTTTAAACAGTGCAGGTGGCAGTAAGGGAAAGACAGCAGCACATGAAGTTCTAGGACACGTATTCCTCCACACAGCACTACCAAGCGGGGGAATCTGAACGTCTGAAAATCATTTCTAATTCCAGATATCCCCTGACTTGCTACTTCTTGGAACACCATTTTTATGAGTCTCTTGCAAAGGAAGTAACATGGAGTGACTCCCGTTACGATGCGCCAGTCATGCAGTGCTATAAGGGAGGGGGAGACGCCACAGGTACCTTTCTTTCTTGAGGCCTGCAATCTCCGAGTCCCTCCGCCCGAGCTCTACTTGCACTTTCTCCAGAGCACCTTGCATCTTGCTGTGAGAAGCCAGCACGTTCTCCAGCATGACTGTGACTTTACAGTTGTCTTCTTTGGCCTCAGCCAATTGTCGCTGGAAGTTTCCTACCTAACAAAGTCAAGCAAGCAAGGCATTTCATCCTTTCTGGTTACTCCTGTCAAAGAGTCTGGAAAGCAGGTATGGTGCAACACTAGTGGGGAGATTGAAGTCTCTTTCATTTTTATGTGGTTTCTGGAGTTACTGTGACTTTGAGGAAAAGAGGAGCATACCCCATATCTTGTGGAGAGCTCTGTGGTCACGTACAGCTCACACACTAGACGTGGACACTGGGGCTACCATGCTCATGAGTCTAGTGGTCCCAAGCTGGCTCTCTACTGTCTTCTGATGGGTCAGATGAGAATCATACATCTGAACTCATGAGGGTTATCTGAGGAAAAAGATGATGAGAGACAGTGGAGGCTGCTAGGGATGGGTTCACAGCGTCCTCAGAGGCAAGCTCCAGCGTGTGCTGCTGCGGGGAGTCTGCGAGGGGATCTCTATCCCACCACACACACGAGCTGCAAAGGGGAAGCACCCGGCTAATGGTATGGCACGTCAGTGAAACATAAGCATAAAGGTCATTATTACTGAGAACAAATTAGAACTTTCCCTTTTTAGTATTTTAAAACAGAAAAATACAAAAAACTCATTGAGAGTTTTATGTAATATATTTTTAAGATAAATATTTTCAAACTATTTTAAAGTTATCTTTTCTCTAGAAAAAGAAATCCTCCTCTTATCAGTCCTCATTCTTTCTTACTAGTGGAAACAAGAAAAGAAAAAGCATGGCTTGGCCAGGCACGGTGGCTCACGCCTGAGAGGCCGAGGTGGGAGGATTGCTTGAGCCTAGGAATTTGATTCCAGCCTGGGCAACATAGCAAGACCATGTCTCTACAATAAATCGAAAAATTAGGCAAACGTGGTGGCGCATGACTGTAGTCCTAGCTACTCAGGAGACTGAGTGAAAGAATTGCCTAAGCCCAGGAGGTCAAGGTTGTGGTGAGTCACGATCGTTGCGATCATGCCACTGTACTCCAGCCTGGGTGACAGAGTGAGACCTTGACTCAAATAACAACAATAACAAAGCATGGCTTCTGAGTGACTTCCTAGAGAACAGACTTTTGGGAGGTTGCCTTGCCTTCTGGCTTTCCCTGACTTCCAGGGTCTCGAGGGCCCCCTTCAGTCTTTGGTTCGCCTTCAGGGTTGTGTCACGACACTTTGTTGTTCGGGACAGCTCCTCTTTACTTTTTTCAAGAATGGATTTCACCTAAGTAGAATAAAAGAAACAATAAATAACTTTTCAAAACATAAGAAATGAGTGATTAAAAGAAGATACAGCAATTTAGAAACCAAATTGAAAATATTTAATGAAATATATTTATTCATGACTATAAATAAAACACAGTGGTTTTTTTTGGTTTTTTTTTTTTTGAGTTGGAGTCTCACTCGGTCACCCAGACTGGAGGGCATTGGCCGCTCCCGGCCACCGCAGCCTCGACCTGCTGGGCTCCGGCGATCCTTCCGCCTCAGCCTTCCAAGTAGCCGGAATTACAGGCATGTGCTACCACGTCCAGCTGATTTTTTGATTCATTGTAGAGATGAGGTCTCGCTGCCTAGTCGGGTCTCGAACCCGCGGGCTCACGCAATCCACTCACCTCAGCCTCCCAAAGGCGTGGGATTACAGGCTGAGCCACCGAGCCCGGCTAAAACACAGTTTTATTAGTAGCTTATTCTTTTAAAAGGGAACTACAACAAAAATATCTGTGTGAATAAACATAGGCAAACCTAGCCTATCAGTTGCTAGGAAAAACAGGAATGGGAGAAACAAGACTATGAAGCTGAGACATAAAATGGGTTCCCATTGAAAATATAACATAAATGTACAAATTAATATGAGTATAATAAGAGCAAAGATGGATAAGCACTAAATAATATCAAGAAAATAGTGTTACAGCAGAATGAATCTTAATTAGAAGTGCAGTATTAGAACTTTATATCCTCAAAACACTTTTAGAAGATCCACACAATCATTTCAAGTAATTGTACTATTAAAAGTAGTACTTTTAAAAAACTTTTTATTTCAAAAAATTATAGGCTCATAGATTGTTGCAAAAATTGTACAGAGTCTGATGTATTATTCTTCATTCTGCTTCTGATGGTGACATCTCATATTGCTATAGTTCAACCTCAGAACCGGGACATTGACAACACTGATGTTATTACCTCGATTAACTAAATTATGGGATTTATTCAGTTTTCACCAGTTTTCAGCCTTCATTCATCTACATATGCATGTGTGTGTACTTGCATGCACACACAGTTCTCTGCCATCTGATCCCATGTACATATTAATGGGCCCCACCACCACAGTTGAGATGCAGAACTGTTCCATCACCTGAAAAGAACTCCCCTGTGTTACCTGTTTATGTGTACTTCCCTCCAAAAACCCATCCAGCCTCCTGGCAACCAACGTTTTGTTCTCTATCTCTGTAGTTCTGTCCTTTTAAGAATGTTATTTTAAATATTTTAATATAATACATTTAGAATAGGTAATACATTCATACATTTTTCTTTTGTAACAGCTTTACTGAGGTGTAACCAACATACAGTAAGCTGTGTCTATTTAAAGTACAATGTGATAAGTTTTGACATATAGATAAGCCATGAAACCATAACCAAAATGGTGAAGTTTCTCATCATCCAAAAGTTTCCTTATGCCCCTTTGGAATGTTCCCTGGTCTCTCCCTCTTCCCACATCCCCACTGATTCCGCACAGGCAGTCACAGTTGTCTGTCACAATAAGTTAGTTTGTATTTTCTAGAACTTTGTATGGAATCCTATTGTTTGTACACTTTTCTTCCACTCAACATGATTCTTCTACTCAACGTGATTATTTTGAGAGTCATTCAATTTGTGGCACATGTCCACAGTGGCCTTCTTTCTGCTCTGTGTTCTATTGTATGCATAGAGCACAATTTACCTCTTTACCCACCTACTGGACACTCAAGTTGTCTCCAGTGTTAAACTAGAACAAGAGAGCTGCTGAGAACACGTGTGCACATCTCAGGAGACACAGGCTTTCACTTCTCTTTGGTAAATACCTAAAAGTAGACTGACAGGGTCATATGGTGGTGGTATGCTCCACTTTCAAAGAAACTACTAACCAATTTTCTAAAGTGGTTGTAGTAGTAGGTGTGTGGCGGCATCTCATTGTGGCTTTATTTGGATTTTCCTAAGAACTAATGTTTAATATCTTTCAAGTGCTTATCTACCATCCATATATCTTTGCTTGTGGAATATTTGATCAAATATTTTGCTCATTCTGTTTATTAGGTTTTCTTCTTAGTGAGTGTTTACATATTTTTTTTTTTAAGAAACAGGATCTTGGTTGGGCGTGGTGGCTCAAGCCTGTAATCCCAGCACTTTGGGAGGCTGAGGTGAAGGGATTGCCTGAGTCCACATGTTTGAGAACAGCCTGGGCAACTTGGCGAGACCTTATCTCTACAATAAATTTAAAAAAATTAGCTGGGTATAGTAGTGCATGCCTGTAGTTCCGGCTACTTGAAAAGCTGAAGCAGAAGGATCACCTGAATCCAGCATATTGAGGTGCTGCGGTGTTCGTGAGCATGCCACTACACTCCAGCGTAGGTGACAGAGTAAGACTCCAACTCAAAAAAAAAAAAAAAAAAGAAGAAGAAGCAGGGTCTTGATCTATCACCCAGGCTGGAGTGCAGTGATGTGATCCTAACTCACCATTATCCTCAAAATCATGGGCTCAGGTGGTCTTTCTGCCTCAGCCTCCTTAGCAGCTGGGACTATAGGCACATGCCACCACACCTGGTTAATGTGTTTATTTTTTGTAGAGATGGGTCTTGCTATGTTGCTCAAGCTCTTCTTGAACTCCTGGTCTCAAGTGATCCACCCACCTAAGCCTCTCAAAATGTTGGGATTACAGTTGTGAGCCACCATACCCAGCCCAGTTTTCGAACTTTTTAATACACTCTGGAGACAAGACCTTAATTAGATATATGATTTGTAAATACTTTCTCCCAATCTGTAGTTTGTCTCTCCATTCTCCTAATGTCTTTGAGGAACATAAATTGTCAATTTTGATGAGGTCCCATTTATCATTCCTTTATGGTCATGTTTTTGATGTCAAATTTAGGAAATTTTTGTACAACCCAAGATCACAAAGATTTCCTCCTATTTTTACTTCTAAAAGTTTTACAGTTTCAGGGTTGACATTTAGATCTATGATCCATTTTGAGTTAAGTTTTATATGTAGTGTGAGATATGGATCAAAGGTAGTTTGTTTTTGCATATAGATATCCAATTATCTCAGCACTATTTGCTGAAAAGACCATTCTTTCTCTGCTTTTAGTTTGATGAAAACAAATTGTTCATAAAATTAATTATCTTGAATAGGTAGCACATTCACATTATTCTTAAAGCACAAATGGAGCAATAAAAATCTCCTAACCACCCAGTTTCCTTCCTCAAAAATATCGTTTATTAAGACTCACTTTCGAGATATTCTGTGTTTACACAAGTGGATATGTATGTATAGATTCTTTATCTCTCCACCCCGTTTGCATCCAAATAGTAAAGTACTATATTCTCTTCTGAACTTTTATCATTTAAACCTAATAATATACATATCTTGAAGCAGTATTGCAAACTATGGATATACCATGATTTACGTAGTCTTTTATTTATGTAATTCTGGTTGCTTCATCTGTTGCTATTAACCAACAATACTTCAGTAAGCAAGCTTGTAAGCATGTCATGTGTACAAGCCAGTACTTCTCTAGGAAAAAGTCCTAGAAAACGATTGTTGGGTCAAAGTTGTGCTAAATGTTGCCAAATTGCTCTCTGTAGGAAGTTGTGGCATTGTACACTCCTAACAGCAACAAAGGAGAATATCTTTCCCTCAAATCTATATCAACATTATTATACTTTCTTACAATTTAGGCTGGGCTCAGTGGCTCAGCCTGTAATCCCAGCACTTTGGGAGGCTGAGGTGAGTGGATTGCCTGAGCCCACGGGTTCGAGACCAGCCCAGGCAACTTGGCGAGACCTCATCTCTGCAATAAATAAAAAATTACCCAGGCATGGAAGTACACGCCTGTAGTTCTGGCTTCTTGGAAGGCTGAGGTGGAAGGATCGCTGGAGCCCAGCAGGGAGATACTGGGGTGGCCGTGAGTGTGCCACTGCATTCCAGCCTGGGTGACAGAGTAAGACTCCAACTCAAAAAAGAAAAAAAATTAATTGGCAACATTTAAAATAACTCTTTCTACAAAAATGCCATAAAAGTACAAAGGATATCAATTTATAGGTTCTGAAAATCTACTGAATTTTGTTCTAGAAAAGTACACAAGGAAGAATATAGTTTTTAAATTTTTACCAGTGCTTACAAGATACATAAATATAAAAAATGTGGTTGAGTGTGGTGGCTCATGCCTGTAATCCCAGTACTTTGGGAGACCAAGGCAAGAGGATTGCTTAAGCCCAAGAGTTTGAGACATATGCAAAAAGGACCTTGTCTCTATAAAAAAATCAGAAATTAGCCAGGTGTGGTGGCATATTCCTGTAGTCACAGCTACTCAGGAGGCTGAGGCAGAAGGATAGCCTGAGTCCAGGAAGTTCAGGCTGCAGAGAGCCATAATCACGCAACTGCACTCCAACCTGGGTGACAGAGTGAAACCCAGACTCAGTCAATCAACCAATCAATCAATCAATTCCACTAATAAAAATATTTATAGAAAGCATCTAAATAGTCGCTTACTCCAGAAAATAAGCTATAGTACTTTCTATTTTTAAATATCAAGTAACGATGGATGCTCTAAAAAGTTTTCTCTGAAAAATACTTTCCAATGTTCAATTTCTTGGATTAGCACATTTCTATTTTAAAATAGAAATAGGCTATATTCAAGAATTTTAGTTCAAATGTTAAGATTAGGTAGAAATTCTGAATTTAAAGAAATCAAAATTAGATCTAAAAAATAACTAAGTTGTTACCGTTAAGACAAATTTTCTACGTCTAAAACAAAAATTAATTATGTGCTGACCAGAATGATAGTTTCAATCTACACCATCAGTTCTTCCTGTTTGTGAAGAATCTTCCGTTGTTACGCCTGTCTTCCAGCATCATCTTTCTGGATTATTACGACTTTTCTTCATTCTTGCGTAAATCTGAAATTTCCTTAAGATTTAATTTGTGGTCTTCACTTACCGAATCCTGCTTAAGAAAAGTTGGTGATTCGTCACTCAGTAACGGTCTTGAGGCAAGAATCTCTATTTTGCCTTCTAGTCTTCCCTCCATGGTTTTAATAGCATTCAAAAGGGTCTTTAGAGAGATTCTCGAGTCTCCAATGTCCTGAGATGCTCTCATAGAAGGCAGGGTAGGTGCGAAGCTCACATGGCGTGTGGAGTTTGGAATAACACTCGGCAAACCAACTGATGACATTCTTTCCCTGACGTTGTTTGCGTGGGACCTGCTGCTTTCAAGGGATTTGGAAGATGTAGGCCTCTCTGGAGACTTCTTTTTTCTTAGAGGCATCACCAATTAAGGACAAGAAAGTCGACTAGGCCTAGAATTAGTTTTCAAGGAATAGCCACTTTACTAGGAGATATAACGATGTTCTGGCAGAAGCCACAGTAGAAAATACGTTTGAACACGTGTTGCTTTGCTTTCCAAAAGAAGAAGTCACACGGTGAAGAAACAGGCCTTCAACCAAGCTCCTGTGGGAGCGTGCACCTAATGAGGCCCCCGAGGGGTTCTGTGACCTAGTCCCTCATCAGTTAGAGCAAGAGGGCCGGAACGCTAGGAGTGTTCCACTCAAAGATGCATTCCGGCTCCTCGGCTACCAGGAGTGCGTATACACACACGTCACAGACACAAAGAAGTCACACATGCTTACACCCAAAGGTAAAGCTTTTTCAAATAGTCGAATTACCTACATGATAAATCTGTAGATCATTGAAAGAAATCGCTTTTGGTAACACCTTCCTGGGGATGCTCTTCACTAAACATTTTATATATTGCACTTGTTTAACTTTTCTCTGCTCAAGCATTGAAATGTCATATGAGCTGGGCTTGATGGCGCAGCCTGTAACCCCAGCACTTTAGGAGGCCGAGGAGAGTGGATTGCCTGAGCCCACAGGTTCTAGACCAGCCCGGGCAACTTGGTGAGACCTCGTATCTACAATAAACCAAAAATTAGGCGGACATGGTTGCGTGTGCCTGTAGTTCTGGCTACTTGGAAGGCTGAGGAGGAAGGATCACCAGAGCCCAGCCGTGAGCATGTCACTGCACTCCAGCCTGGACAAGGGAGTGAGATTCCAACTCAAAAACAAAAAAAAACCAAAAATCATATGACCTGGGAAAAATTTCTGGTCTCAACGGCCTCTGTGCTGACAAGTGTGCACCTGCACTACTCATACCTCTTTCAGGTGAGCCTCCGTCTGTTGTAGGTGTAGCTTGTTGGCACTGAGTTCTGAATTTGCCTATAATTCAAAAAACAAAGATACTTGTTCCTCACATCTGTCAACATTTTTAAGGTGCACATTCAAAAAACACCTCCCCAGCCGGGCTTGGTAGCTCTGCCTGTAATCCCGCGCTTTGGGAGGCTGAGGGTTCGAGACCCACCTGGGCAACTTGGTGAGACATCATCTCTATAATAAATCAAAAAATCAGCTGGGCGTGGCAGTGCATGCCTGTAATTCCAGCTACTCGGAAGGCTGAGGTGGAAGGATCGCCAGAGCCCAGCAGGTCGAGGCTGCAGTGGCCAGGAGCGGCCACTGCACATCAGTCTGGGCGACAGAGTGAGACTCCAACTCAAGAAAAAATACAAAATAAACAAAAAAAACACACCTCCCCCATGAAAGCATTTCTCAACGCTTCTCATCATAACAGTGCTCCCTAGGAATGCCAGTTAATACAACTGACTTTTTTTCTAAAAGGCATAACTTTCTACTTTCTAATAAAGTTTACCAGGGACATTCCTAACTGTCCTTTTAGAAGCAAGTTGAACATCCCAATCCTGCTTCAGGAATCTTTAGAAATTCCTCCAAGAACCTTGTATATGGCAAGTGCTTTAAAAATGTTTGTTGAACTAGTCAAGTGAGAGGATATTCATCTTTCTGGGACTGTGTGGTAAAGAAGGGAGAAAGACACCAAACAATTTCTTAAAAACAATATGAAGGCAATCTGCTTTTGTAGATGTTAATCACACCTGAGCATATTTGGCCTCTAGACCCTTATTCAATTTGCGTAGATGGTCATTCTGTAAACTAGTTTCAGTAAAAGATTGTAGTTGTTCTTCTAGCTGCTTAACTTTTATCTAGAGGAAAAACAGAAAAATAAGAACATTTAAAAATAATTACAGAACATTTAAAAACATATTTTTATCCATATTCATATACTCCAAAAGGGGGGAGAAAAGTAGTGAGTTTTGAAAAAAAAATTAGAGAATTCTTGAAACTTGCAAAAATCAATTATAAGTTTGTTTAATCATGCAAAAAATGCTATTTTAACTCATGCTAAAAGTAGGCTATAGTTCTTTACATGTACTGACATAACTCATTTGGTTTCTATTGCTTATAGACCTCCAAATGGACATGACCCCTGAATTCAGCAGTGAGATTTTGTGGTTGATGTATTTTAGATTTAAAGGAATTGTGATACCTGGCATTCAAAATCTTTCTGAATATGGATAATTAGAATTGTCCACGTGCAAGAGGCAGACACAGTCTTGTTTTTCACTGGCAGGGAATTACAAAAGTTGAAATAATGGAATTCTTATATGCTAAGTTATATTTTAAAAATAATTCATAAAAATTATGCATACTTTTCTCTTTTAAAAAATCACTCTTCCCCTGAAAACTGGAACAAGACAAGGATGCCCATTCTCACCCCTCCTGTTCAATATAGTATTGGAAGTCCTGGCTAGAGCAATCAGAGAAGAGAAGGCAATCAGGGGTATCCAAATAGGTAAAGAGGAAGTTAAAATATCTCTCTTTGCAGATGACATGATCGTGTACCTTGAAAACTCAAGAAAATCTGTCAAAAAACTCCTTACACTGATAAAGGACTTTGGCAAAGTCTCAGGATATAAAATAAATGTACAAAAGACAATTGCATTTCTTTACACCAATAATAAATAAACAGAAACCCAAATAGAAACCACAATTCCGTTGACAATAGCCACAAAAAAAAATGAAATACCTTGGCATCTTCCTAACCAGAGACGTGAAAGACCTTTATAATGAAAACTATAAAACATTGCTCAAAGAGATCAAAGATGACATGAACAAGTGGAAAAATATCCCATGCTCATGGATTGGAAGAATCAACACTGTGAAGATGTCCATCTTACCGAAGGCAATCTACAAATTCAATGCAATACCTATCAAATTACCAGCAACATTCTTCTCAGACCTAGAAAAACAACACAGGAATTCATATGGAAACACAAATGACCAAGAATAGCCAGAACAATCCTCAGCAAGAAAAAAAAAACAAAGCTGGTGGTATCACATTACCAGACTTCAAACTTTACTATAAAGCTACAATCATCAAAACAGCTTGGTATTGGTATAGGAACAGGCATATAGATCAATGGAACAGAATTGAGATTCCAGAAGCAAAACCTCAATTTCTCAATCAACTCATCTTTGACAAAGCCTTCTCCACCTACCACTGGGGAGAGGAGAACCTATTCAGTAAATGGTGCTGGGAAAACTGGCTGACCACATGCAGAAGA